>NC_087128.1:1818181-2121212 GCF_030705265.1 Helicoverpa armigera
ACTATGTAAATTGCTAGCCACCCTAGTGATGCGCCGCGCGAAGATTTATATCGATAGTGCGGCCACCGTGAGCTAGGGATGCGATTGTTTAGCTTTTGCTTTAGCTTGTTTTGATTTTTGAGGGTTTTTGAAAGGGTTGCAGTGTGAATATATTTTCCATTTTGTTTGTACTCAATTTACTTTTCAGGACTTTAGTATTGATGGATAGCAATGAGCATACCTACAGCCTCCAATTCTCCAGAACGACTTTTGGACCGAAAATACTTAGAGCACGTTTAATTTTTGCATCACAATTATAAAACAATTTCTGTAAAAAAATAAACATGGCTAAATCAGAACGCATTCCAATGTCCAATAACACAATTTTTGAAAATAAAATTAGCACCAGTGTGTCATAGCTAAAACAAACAACAAAACACCTTCTAAAACAGTATTCCTCCTGTATTTGTTACAAAAACAAGGTAAAATCATCAATTAGTATCCAAACGGTATTGTCCCGGAGTTTGTCCCTCTCGTTAAAAAAACGCATCGGAGCGCGAGCTTCTCGCAAAGACCAACTCCGCTTGTTTAAGCCACTCACTAAACTTTGGATTATGTAGCGTTTGCAAAATGTTTTTAAGAGTATTTTTTTTTCCAAATATATTTTGTAGTTTCGGTGAAGGTTTAGATACATACATACCTACAGGGGAAGTTTGGTAGAGATAATTATTTAAAAAATCGTTAAATCTCAAACAAAATTAATAAGTTCTTATTATATTGAAAAAAATATGCTTGAATTACACGTGCAATAAGATATTTCTAAAATATTATCGTGCCTGTTCTCATTCATTTTTGATTTACTGAAAATGACTACATAAATGAATAAACACTTATACATAGGTAAATTAAAAATAATATCGTTACTGTAATGTAGTATTGCGGGGTTTTTTATTACTATTCTTGTCACTTAAATGGCTTATTTAAGTATAAGATATTACTCTACTAATCACTCCATAATAAAACAACAATTAATTATGTCCCATAACCATAATTTAGCAACCAAAACATAACTACTGCATTATCTTCGTGAAATCTTTCTACGATCCCTACCCCATGGGATTATGGCCCTCTGGTCTGTGGATTCTTAGTAAATAGTGTTGCCCCCCTCCACTTCTTCCCCTTAAACCGATGGTATTCGGCTACAAAGGATTTACTATAAGGGTATGTCTGGTGAATGAATAAATGCCTCAGTTGAAGGAATTATTTTTTATTTTCCTGGCAACATAATGGGCAGCTTATTTTTGTGTAGTTTGATGGAAAGGGATTCAGAAATATTTGTTTGTTTGTTTTTATTTTTAGGCAAATACTATTTCATCTTTTGATTCCGCTTTAAAGCATTTTTGGATTATCGTGCCCTGTTCACTAATAATGAGACTGATACACTGCGTCTTTCAAGGTGGTTTCAAAGGCAAAGTTCTGATTGTGTTCTCAAAAAATGCTGTACTTTTTCTAACAATTAAAAATAAATTCAACGCCAACGATATTTTATACCGAGCAACATTAACTACCAATTAATTACCGTTAATACTAACGCTATTAAAACAATTGCAAACGCAGAATGCTCCTTATTTTCCTGCACCACATTTCTTTTTAACCATAAATTAGTTCTTTTAATTAAAACAGAATTCTCGATGTTTGAAAAACTATCTCGCCCTACGTAAAAGCTTTGGATTCCTGCATAATTTACATGTTTACACCGTCCGATAAGGTAGTAGTTGCATAATCATAAAACTGGGTTTTTATACCCATTGATAGTGGAAAAGTAACGGAATAGTGAATGAGCACGCATTGAAAATTGTAGGGAGTATATTTTGGGCCTTTTTCAGTATATTTTGGGCCTTTTTCGACGAAGTTTCTATTGGTTAGTAGACTTTTTGGTTCAGTTCGTGATTGGAACTGCATTTTTTTCTGTTACTGGCCTTTGTGGTTAGAAAAAAATGGTGCACTATGTCTGTAACTAAATGATATGGTGTTCTTTCTATGCTATCAGGTAGCTAGTGATAAAATATTAAAATACCATATTATTAATACGATTTTATTGCAATTGAAAATTAATTATTTTAAAACTTATTCCTAAGATTATAACATAGTTGGGAAAAGGCTCGGAAAATAAAGGCCACATATAGGTATATTTTTTTATTATACGTCAAAAGACTCTTCACCTTATCAAATTATAGTAATACAAATTATAGTAATCAAGTCATCAATTCTGTAACTATAACTTAATATCCTGACTTTATTTAAACTACAAACTTTGGGTTAGTGGTTAAACCTTATTGAATTTAACCGTGGATAGGTTTTCATTAGATCAAACCTGTCTTCGAAGGTATGCTGTTGTGAATTAATCCAATTTGCCTCACGGAGAGGCGTATTATACTTACATATTAAGAGGTAGTGTTGTGAACTGTATATCGATTTTCATGTAGGAGGTGTCAAACTGTCGATATGTTTGATGAATACAGGCACTATGTATTTAGTGGTTGTGTAAAAAAATATAATGTGGTAAAAATGGGTAATAGTCAACACGAATTTCTAAAATAAAACTCGGGTGTCTTTTAAACGGTTGCCCAATGTGGAATGAGTCAATAAAAGTATTGTTACAATTTTCTTTAACTCTCTTCCAACCATATCAAACTCGAAATCGAATACAGAAAATGTTTGAGCTACTATGTAGCAGCTTTAAAACCCCAGGAAAACTGTCGATACTTTTCCCCACTCAAACATCGATACAATCACTACAACACTAGTACCTCAACTAGTTTTCCACTAGAAATTCCACGATAATTAGTCGCAGGTTCAATTGAGGGTCAGACCTGACACATCAGTTGGCCCAAAACCATTTAATATAAAAGGACTTCAGTACATAAAGGCCTGACACTTGAAAACCTTTCCTATTTTCATGTAGTGTAGGTATAGTTTTGTTTAATTAAGTTTTGCTAAGGTTAATTTTAATTAAATGACGGACGGTGGCAATTTGTAACTTAATTTGAACTTCGGTTAATATGATTTTCTGTGTATATTGGTACAGTTTGACGGTTTCTATGCTGGGATTGTATTTTGTACCTTATCAGCTTAAATGGACTCTTTGGAGAGAATTGAAGTAAAAATTTTGAGATCACCAAAGCAAGTCCAAAGTTATTGTCTTCACAATTAATAATAGTTAAAAAAAAGGAAAAAACACGCTAGTCATGACATGTATTGTCATCAGAACACATAGCGTATGCAAAATTTCATCCTAATCGAAGACCGAGATGTGGGGCAAATTAAGATTCTAAGATTTACTTACATACACAGTTATAAGTGAAGCTAATATAAGCGTATTTTTAGCTGCATGTGTAAACAGCAATATGCACCATCTTCAATACACACACTGCTTTAAAACTGCCATTACCAGCATCTTACAAAGACTACTCTACTCGATTCCTACCAACATTCAACCAACTACGTCTTCCAAACTTAGTTCATAAGCTATTCACCACTCTTGCACAGAACCCGGTACCGTACGTGCATACAATTGCACACCTCATTTGGTTCAGCGATGCACTCGCATTGTTGGTCGAGTTTGCCCCGAGCGGCTTCGAACCTGCACCGAACAGCCTTTGAATGTTTACCATTGATTAGAAGTTCGATTAATTTATGGTGTTTTCGTGTAGTTGTGGTTTTAATTATAATTAGTACTCGGTGGATGGGTGCGTGTGAGTTTCAACCTTATTTGTGAAGCATAGGGTTCCTTTTTCAGTATCAATCGTTGGCTATTGAAAATTTTCATGTCTATTATTATTTTTGGTCGTGTAACGATACACGCTAATCTTTCTTCTGCCGTCAATATTTCAGCGCGCAATGTGAGATCATATTTCTGCACTACACGTTTTTTAAGCATACATAATGAGTATTTCTTAATACTGTTCTATGAATATGATCTTTGTTTTTTTGGAAACACACACATCTATATTCTTACTTTTTGACTTTAAGTTTTACCTGTTCTATTTTTACACTTAAGTGCATTTATACCGAGGCCAGTCCAACCAAATCCCTTTACCACCACTTTTAGCTACTTTAACACAATTTCTCAAATCCTAAATCCCCAATATTGGATTACAGTAAGCAGATTACAAACTATGTGTAGACATCGATTCTACAGCATGATACGAAATTGCTTATTGAATTATTTATAACAATAATCTGCGCTTTGAATCATCGTAGGGTCGTGTACCATGGGGCGATGACTCATTTTAGGGGTAGGGGGGATTAGGACCAGATAATTGGGAGTGTACCTTATTGATTTTGGCAGCTGGCCCTTTTTTTTCGTACCTACATATTTTAAGAGATGCATGGGCTAATAGATTTTTTTCTTTAGTGGAGATTACTTGATGGGTGCGTGGGTGCTGTGTAGAAAAGGGATCAGCTGTCATTAAGTCGATATACGGTACCTTCATTGTCCGGTATAGATAGATAGGGAGGGGATTTTCATGCAAATATTTTGTCATGTTTTTGGCATTGGATTTTTACCGACTTCCCAAAGCTAAGAAGGTTCTCGATTTAGATATTTTTGTTATAAAACGTATGTTCACTAATAAATCTGATTTGGTTTTTCTCAGGGGGCGCTAACTTAGTATTGACACATCGATCAACACATTGAAACATAATTAAATATCGAAAACCGTCCTATAGACGTTCGACTTCATCACCCTTTGTAGTACAGTAAATGGGCAAAAGTTCGGCACACTCCGAGGGTCAAAGATACAGGCCCAGTACAAAACATAATTACCATCTATTGTAACCTATCGTAAATCATACTCTCACGGACTGGCCGTTGATGACGTCATGCCAAACAAAGCCCCTCATTGGTCGACGCGTAGTCACGTGACCGGCGCGTGCCAACTCTTTCACAAAATTAGACGGGGACGAACGTCATTCAATGTCATTACAGACGATTTTGAAAAAGGAATTTGCATATTTTTTTCATTTCTACGCTTGATGATTGGCCAATCAAAGAGTTTTATGGTAATTGTTACTTGTAGGATTAAGCGGGTCGTTTTGTGATACGAAAAATGGCAGTTTAATTGTGTTGGAGCGCTAAATGGCGAATAATTTTGTTGTGAAACGGTTTTTTATGTTATTGCCGCCTTTTTATATGACTTTGTATTGTTGTTTAGTACCTACCTATTAGCTTTTCTATGGTCAATATTACGTATGAACATTCACACTTACAAAAATCTTACAGATCACTCAATAGTAGATAAGGTTTTCGCTCATGTAGGCATATACATATACATACACAGTCACATGTATACATATATACCTACATTTTCATTCGTATAGGCATCCACTAATATCACCTACTACACTCTACAGCCGAGATAACACCAAACCCCGATGCAAAACAGTAGTCCCACAATTTGCAATATCGAACAAATATTGGACTACACTATTTATTTGTGTACTTCCCCCTTCTAAAGACCCTCCGAAGGGTTTACTTAATACCTAACGCCTAAGCAAACTCTGATAGTACAGGGATGCTGTCAATAAGGGATGTTTGGCGAAGAATTAAAGGATGCAAGGGTCTTGGAAAAACGAAAATGTTTTTTCGGGAGTGACAAGTTGAGGGGAAAGTTCGGGGTAATCGAATGACTCAGTTTTTTATGAGTAACTGTTCTCTTTACGTTGTTTTGTCCTTTTAGTCAAATGTATATTGATATACATATATCTTGAAAGTAAAGTTAATTAGATCTATTACGTAGGTGGTTAAGGCTTTCATGATAGTTCAATGTTTCAACGAGAGCCAGGGGATGCTCTCGTTGAAACATTGTATTTCATACTTCAAATATAAGGAAAGATGAAATAAAAATGAAAAATATTACCGTCAACAGTACTTACACTGCCTGTCACAAAAAACGTACCAAATCTAATATCCCAAAAAACCACAACAATCATTCAAAACCAGATGATAGCTTAACCATTACAAAACAAACCTCTTTATTAAAAAACTGGAGCTTTTTATAATTTCATAAGAAACTTCATCAATCAACGTCCGACTGAAGATCCGTCGGTTACCAACGAGTTATATTTAACCGCCTCTTTAGGTTACTGACCTAATTTAAAAAGATAATATTGTTTTTTATAAACTCCACTTGAGCTGTCTTTGTTTCGAATGGAAGGAAAAACAAAAGAACAGCTTTATTAATCTTCGTTCTATTAACTTATTACTACTATTAACTTTTTTTGTCTTAACAGAAAATCATTGTAAGTGTATTTCTTTCGGATTCAAGTCTAATTTGTGTGCAAAATAAATTTTTTTCAAGTTTGTAACAGCTAGTCGACATATCAATTTGATACATATACTACATTCCGTACATGTTCATTTTACGAATATTTTATGCAGTTGACAGCTGTCAATTTTCAAGAGCAAATAGCTCGAAAATAGCACTTTTTGTACTGACTAACAGTACTGTCAACTGCACCAAAAAAGGATCAAACGATTCTTCTCAATCAGTAACTTAAAACGAACTTTATGTTTAACAAAAAAATCGCAGTTGTTACTTTTGAAAACTGAATCTGTTTCATTGCAATATAGTGTAAAGTGTACAAACACATATGACCATTTTAGAAAACTCACAAAATCACAGTATTTTATCTGTACATAAAATAAAATAGTGCGAAAACAACCTTTCTTGGCAGTCGGGTAAATAGCTATCGAAAAAGGTTCGATGACCGTCAAAGCGTGGTTACCTAGACACATAAATGTCTCTACCCACTACTTCTATTTGTAATCTAATGTTTTGGCACAAATAAGGAATGGTAGACCATAATAGCTTGCTTATTTTAAATGTTCCTTGTATGTTATCTAGAATTACTTTAATTGAATGTCTTCTTACCTTTATTGAGTTAGATAATAAGTGATGATCAATTTGCAAAATAATTAGAATTCCAGCTTAGCCTTATTGCCAGCTATAGCATAATAATAGTAATATTTTACATAGATTTGAGCAAAATTGAACTTGGATTTCGTGTTTGACCCTTGTCTCACATTTCAGGCTATTTACTTATTAGCCTTTAGATAAGCCTTTCTCAATAAATGGGCAATCTAACACTGTTTTTTTTTCTAATCAGCATTCCAAATTTTGCGTCTTTGCATCAAACAACAAACTTTATAATTTTAGGATAGATTCACGAAAGAATTTGTTCTTCATGGATAGATTGTTCATAGAAATACCAAGATACACCTTATGATCGCGTCAAATACACTTATTTCGAGACATAAAACCGTAGCTCAGCTCTCCACTTATTTCCTCATTTCTGCGCAGAAAGTGCATTGGGTGGCCATTAAGGCCGGTGCACACTGAAGACTTTCGCAGCCACGCTCATGTACGTGGCTCGCAGTGTAATGTGCACTACCTGAATATAATGTGAAAGTTAGTGGTTATACTTTGAAATTGAATTAGAGAATGTTATATGAATTATACATTGTGTTAAGGTAGTTTTGTGGGCGGTGAAAAATGTAAATGTAATTTTATTTTAAGTAGTGTTTATTGTCGTTGTCGTATGTAAGTTATTTAAATCTTTATAGTCTTTGAAACCATCTCTCTCGATAGTGCCTGCAATCTGAACAGCAAATATTATTATTGTGTCCAACGAATACATGATCATCATCCTCCTACGTTTATCCCAATGTTTATTTTGGCTTGAATAAGTACAGTTTTTCTCAAATGAAATTGCTATCAAGCTTTGGCTATCAAGCTTCTTTTGAATTTCTTGCAAGTTTAATTCAAATATTTAACGAAACGTCGTAAAATGCAACAGTATGCGCCAACCGTTAGCCACATCGCAATACGAAAGGCTTGATTGATCGACGCCACAGCAATGAGCTTTAAATTACTGGTTTCCGTTCAAATGGAGACGTATGATACGATTTGCTGCAGTTTCGTTAATATATGTGAGCTTTATGAAGCGTGCAGTATTCCCACAAAATAACGAAGTTTATTCCGTTTCTGTTTCAACTCGTAAAGGTCAAAAATCTTGCCAACCTTCTTGACTACTTGGTAAAACAAAATAAGCTAATTCCCGACTTTGTATATTGTATGAGATTTACCTACGTTTATCTTTGTGCAATCTTGTAGCAACGTAATACATTTTAATCTTCTAAGTGCTGGTTGAACTAAAATCACTTCCCCCAAGAAGGTTTATCAAAACCAAAAACTTATTTAACTCTGTCCCTTAAACCCACATCCTAAACACAATAAACTTTTCCCTCCAATTAATCACCAAAAACTTTACCATACGGCAACAAATTAAACATTTTGTTTGCTCTACCACTTACCAAAGTGTTACAATGTATAAACATTTACCAAAGTTGACTCAAGGGCGCGCCACTTCCCTAGCCAATGCCACATAGCTGTCAAACTGACAGCTGTCAAGATGACAGTTGACAAGTTGACAGGTGTGAACGGTGGTGTGTTTCGACATTTATTGGATGCTAAGGGTATGTAGTGGAAATAAGTATTTTCTGAGAAGTTTTTCTTTGTGAATATAAATAAAGTATGAGTTACATGTACTCGCAGCGTTGAATTCTTGACGAGGCCTTTTACCTATTCGGTCCGTTTTCTCAACTGTCTGAATTTCCATGTATGTTATTTTATTAGTTTTAACCTAATGTAATCTACGACATTAAAAGGAAGAGCAAAGACAGATTTTATTGCAGCAACATAAAAATTTCCAGTCTAAACTTTGGTAAACATCGCCATCAAAACTAAACAGCTATGTCACTTTTACCTTCCCATAATCGTCTCGCCAACATTTCCAAACCGTCTTCAGCTATAAAAATATATGTTGAAACTGCGTTAGCCAATGAGCCGAGCGTTAACGGAAACAGACGAAAATAGCCGAAACCATTTCCTTCTAGACCTTTTTTTATTTTGTCTTTCAGAGACTTGTGTACTTTGCACGGATGGGTTGCCATACTAATTTGTGGTTTTCTTTGCTAATAGACGACCATTTTTAATTTGTTTTTAGGGTTTATTTTTGTGTTTAGTAAAGGAGATGGGAGTTATGAGGCGTGTTAAATGTTTAGGATCGAGTTTTGAGTATCATTATTTATTTAGTTCATTTGAGTCGCTCCTTGTAAAGCACTGGTACTCAGCTACATCCGGTTAGACTGGAAGCCGACCCCAACATAGTTTGGGAAAAAAGGCTCGGAGGATGATTTGAGTTTTTCCTAAACTTTGTTTTAATAACCATCAAAGTTTGATATTTTTTTTTAATAATTTCGCAATTCATTCTCGTGCACCGATGGATCTTTAAATATACTTGACAGTTTTTTGTCATGTCATTTATCATCATTATCTTCTAAAACTCACCATTTGGAAAGAAAAACGACATTTCATTCAACACTATTCTCATATCGGTGTCATTTGTATAATCTGTGAACGGTATACGAAAAATGAATGCGTTCCTATTTACGGACGAATTTCTTGCTTCTCCCTTTTCGGTTTATTTTGGTGGCAAGAATTAGGATTGAAAAGTTCGGTGCATTAACTACCACTTAATTTTAATGTAACTCTTACTGTAAACGTATGCTTTTGTTTATTTCATTGTTTCATTTGTTAAAGATTTCATGAGTAAGAGAAAAAAAATGTTACCATGTTGTTAGTTTTGAATATTATTTTTAGATACTTAGCTTATATTATTGCCTGATTAGAGAAATTGCCTGATTTGGTTTCAGATAGCATGCAAATAAATGGCAAAGAAATTAAGCTGTTATGCCAGGCTTACCATAAACTTCAATTCAAAAATAACCAACCTATTTCCTCATTTCCATTCAAAAACAGATCTTTACAGCACCCAGTCTTGAGACTTTTCTCTTTGTAAGGTTTCGATAAGTATCTTATCTTTAAAAGCAGATTTTTGTGGCCATTAATACAAACTTGGCTTGGTCTGCTGAGCCCAAATGAACTGGAGCCGCCAAGATACGGCCAAGACTAATTTTCAATTAAAACTTCATCAAAGTTTAAGTTCGTTGGAGTTTGGCGGTGGCTCAAGGTGGGAAAACAATGGGAATTGTTTTTAAGATGGCCGCGTTGTTTTTTTTAGTTTTTATTTTTGGAATGTATTATGTTGTTGTTTCTTTAATAACTGAATAGTGCATATTCGTAACACATACAAACTTAGAAAAGTTGCATTGGTATATGCCTGACCTGGAATCGAACCCACGCACTCATACTTGAGAGGTTATTACTTTACTCACTAGGCCACCACGATAATTCTAACCAAATTAATTGTAAAACAAAAACGATTTTCCGATGTAGCTATACACATTTTTAGCTTCAAGGCTTATTCTTTATCTAATCAAATCCTATTGTTTTGTCTTCGATCTCCTTAAATGCTAGACTCCTGGTACTACTTCATGCTCTTAAACGTTTATAACTTGCACCACAATCAAGATAAGATCTTCGTAAACTAACTACAGGTAACTTTGAACTACGGTTAGTGGCAAACGTTTATGTTTATATACATCTTGCCATTAATCGCTGGAGTTTGTTTAATACTTTATTATAGTTTTAATGAACTTCGCCGACGTATGCCGCTTTATTATTTTAATAGCTTACCTAAGGTTTAAGTTTCATCTTATGAGTTAGATCATTAGACAGAGTAAGTTTTGCATAAATAATACTTGGTATCTGACGAAACAAAGTAAATAAGACTACTATTTTTAGTAAGATGCATCTCTTAATATGGTGAAGGGCGGGCGTTTCGGGGGCTGTCCTTTGTAAAGAAGTTCAAAAAGTGCTGATTTTAAGCCTGCTTTGAATAAATGACTTTTGATTTTGATTTTTATAATAATTACAAAATGTAGCTGCGAAAGTATCAAGATTGCCTAAGCAGTGTCACTTGTCACCTACATCTAAGTGTTACCCTACGCAAAAAAACTACCAAAAGTAAATACATATAACATTTAAAAAAGTACCAAAATTTTTCAATATCAAACGTTATCTATCGTCACGTGCTGTACCCGGATCCGATACGTCATGTCGCACCACGTGACGTCACAACCGGACGGCCGATCCAAATTGGATTTTTATCCGATCCTCCAACGTCGATGCTGAGAATAAATTGTTTTTGTTCTGAAGATGTCTTTGTTTTAAGTTTTTCTTTGATAAAAGTCTTTTATGGAGTGTCGGGCTAAAGGAGAGTGATGTTGCCAGCTTTGTGGAGTGTGTACCTACTTTTTGCTTAAAAGCTGGAGCTGAGAATAAAGTTAAGCCGAATCTTGCAGCAAGTCTAGATGGCCTTTATTTATGTGATGTATGTTTGTTGACTCTAATAGAAAGTTTAAAAAAAAGTGTATTCTCGATTTTAAAAATTGACCAAACGTTACAAAACACATAGGTAAACGTAAGGCTTATTACAGTCAATATAGATCTAGCTTTTAAGGTAGAGGAAGTCTAATCAAAACAAACCAAAGATACCTCGTCCAAATCCACTAAAAATTAAATACACTGAAGTAAACAAGAACACTTAAAGGCAAACTTATTTCCTTTCAAACCTGCTTCTGTGTAACACTATAAATCATCTTCAATAGTTCTACAAGTTTCACGTTGAATATTATAAAATTTTCTTCAAAGGAAATTGAAATTGTTTCTCGAAGAGATCCTGACAGGCTCCGGTGCCTTTATACGAGATAAATGAACATCTTGGTACTGTAGACTGCACATCAGTGGTAACTGTCATGTACCTTAACTCAATAGTAATAAGTACTATTTTCCTATAAAACTGTTACCACTGACCTGCAGTTGACTGTACTTTGGTACTTCTCGGTACTTTGATGGCAGTTCGACACTTTAGTTTCTCATTGGATAGTATGAAGTTTTGGAGTATTTCGGTAACTACTCGTATCTTAGCGTGCCTTGTTACGATTAAGACTAGTTTGAGGTAGTTTATGTAAAGCTGTATGTAGTTTGGAGATAATCTTAATTGACGTCACGTAACATGGGTTTGTGTGCAAAGATGAATTTGTGTTCCTGTAAGCAGATAAATAGTATTTTTTATATTGGGATGCTTGAATAAAGGAACGATTTCATGTACTGTAAAAGTAATTTACATGATTGGTAGGTTAGTCGTCCCAGACGATGAATGTCTACTGCTGGACAAAGGCCTCCCCCAATCTGAGGGTTTTTCCCATATTCACCGCACTGGCCAATATGCATACAGATCTCTTGACACAATCTTGACTCTTGACCCTTAGCTAGTATACCCTATACAAGAGTAGGTAGTAGACATTTATTTTCTTTCACGAGAAGATTACCCAACTCTTACCAAACTATACTCCACTGTAATCACTTTAATTACTCCATTTTAATTTGCTTTATTTCTTATTTCCAGCGTGAGGGTGCTGCCCGCAGCGATGCGGAGCGCGAGAGACGCGCGCGCGGCGACTGGGAGGCGCGAGCGCGAGTCGCCGAGGCAGACGCGGCGAGGCTCGCTGCGAAGCTCCATGCTGCCCAGCGTGAGATTACCAGGTAAGATCTATGAAGAAAATTACAACAATAGTTTGTTAACTTAAGTCATCGTCATAGCTAAAAACGTCCACTGCTTGACAAAGGCCCATACTCAACGCGCTGGCCATGCGTGTTGATGAGGGCAGTCATCATCATCTCCCGAGCCTTTTCCCAACTATTTTGGCGTCGGGGTTGATGAGGATAGTGTGAGGCACTTTTTGAGTGCCTGGTCTGTTATTCAGTAGGGTACACCACGGGTAGGTGAGATTGGCGTTTGGGGTAGGACGAAGTATATTTAGTCGGCTGTTTAACGGAAAACGGCCACCTTTTACCACCAGCTACGTGTTTCTGTTCTGATCTCTAGGTAGAAACTTTATCAGAATCTGTAAAATACACTGTTCAACGGTCGTGGCCTTTTTGGCCAAACTCACGACGTCTCTTAAGTGCGACTGCATATTAAGATACGTAGACGTGAAAAATGTCTAGACTTGTTTATCAGAATCTTCACTGAAATATGGTTTATGTTACTCTCGAAACAGTGTACCTAAGCTACCTACAACTCTGTGCAAACTGCAAACGTTGCATTGTAGTACCCAAGCCTATTCAGTCTAGACACAAATAAAAATCACATTTCCATCTTGCAAAAATGACAAAAATCTCCACCAGCTCGTAATTCTTTTAAAAAACGAACATCAAAAATAACACCAAAAATATTGAAGTGCAAAAAGCAGAGACGAAAAGCCGACAATAATTCGCTGAACAGTAAACAACCACTAACGAGATTGCGGACACACCAGTTGATAATTATACAGAATACCAATTAAAATATTGCCTTGTGCAAACAATTCGACGAATATATCTGAATTCTGAATATTAGGTTCGTTACTAACGAGGTTGTACCTACTCAGTGATACTGGCAACTTTCGTGATTTCTGCCAGGGACGGGCTTGGGGCACCAAGTTTTAATTAGTACGTACATGTTTTAAAAAAAGTTATCCCTTTGTGAAGTTATCTGGTTAAATGTGGGTTGTTTAATTCCGTGTTACCAGGGAAATGTTTTAATGCATTTATTTTGGGATTTAAACATTTTTATTTGGAGGATTTTTGTGAAATTACTTAAAATATAATGTGTCTGTGATATTGTTGCTACCTTTTTTTGTTACGATTCAAGTAGCCTAATTACGACCCTGTACACGTCGTGTAAATTGATGAAGCCATACCAATTTCACGTTTACGAATCGATGCTATATCGATAACCGATGTTATGGCACTGTTCGAATTAATGAGCCGTTTAAATCGAGAACTACTGTCGATTTTATTGCCAAATTATTATCGAGTCACATTGATGGTACTTAGGCGTTATCTGACTGTATTACAAAGGCATTTAAATAATTTAACGATTGGGGAATTGAATGTTTGTCATGCAAAATGTACTTTAAATATCTATTGATGACAGAGCAATTCTGATTATCCGAGTTGCAATACAATATCGTGAGCACACTCGATTTTACGCGAACAGGAAAACTCTCAATAAATAAAAGCCTAATCTCGCTTTGTAAGCAAAATTTTATATTCGATCCCATCGAGATAAAACTCGCCAACAATGCAGAAGTTCAAACGAAAAAATACATAATTCTCATTTCGATAATTTAATATCGGAAATTAGAATCGGGAGAATCCGTCGAGCGATGCCTATCGAGCTCACTTCGGTAATTAACGAAGTTGAGTTCCAATTTCGAATTTACGGTACGGCACGGTAATCGGCCGGTGTCATTGGATGGCGATAAGCGTTCGTCCGATTGGCCGATCGACCGTAACTTTTCCGAATACGAACTTCGGGATTTACGGTCCAAAGTCCGTTATGGATTTGACCCAATTTGTTCGGGACTCGAATTGAAATTGGATTTTTTGGACCGTACCGTCCATCTATTTATTGGTTATGAGGTTCTTTGTTGACTAAAAGGTACTTTGCACGACGCTTATTTTGCGTCTTTTGTATTTGGGATAAAAGCGGGTAGTGTCAGTGTCAATTGTTTTATATTGGGAAAGCCTTTCGTTTGGTCCTTTTTCCTTATGTGCCAAATGGTATTGGTCCTTCGCTACTCAGCATTATGGATGAGCTCATATTACTTTAAGAGGACGCTGAAATCTACTGTAAGATCCCTACATGTTTATTCAATTTAAAGACTGTTTGATTACTATTGACTATTAATTTAAGCTTGTTTACAACCACACATAAAAATATCAAAAATATAAAAGCTTTTTAGATACAAATTACTGAAATAAAATCCCCGTGAATTTTCCAATTTTCCTTTACCATGGTCTGTACCTTGTAACAATTGAACCGAACGGAGAGCATATCCGATGTCAATCAAAAAACGTGAGAACCAACATCTGGTTCCGTATAAAGACTTCAGAGGAAAACGAATTTGTTTGGCAATGTACAGTCGGAGAGAAAAGTGAGAGGAAGCTTTAATTTTGGAATGAATTCACTATTGGTGCTTGTGCTTACAACCTTTCTAGGATTTCAAAATAATGTTAGAACATATTGCTAAATTTTAGAATAGAAGAGTTTGTCCACAAGTGGAGAAACTTTTTTGCCGATGTGAACTCGGGAACATTTAATGCATTAAATTGCAAATTGATAGGTAATATTATATGGTATGTATTAAACGGTAAGATAGAGTAAATACATTTACATAAATGCCAAAATAAAATTAAATATAAGTATATCGCGACTTTAATTAATAACATGGAATAAAACGCAGGTATCACAACCATGGAATATAATTAATGCGCTTTATTTATAACTTGGAATAAAACTCAGGTATCATCAAATATAATTTAAACAGTAACCGTCTTACCACAAAAACTTTTAAACGTCAGTTTAAGACTTGTCTAAAAAAATGACTGATTATGACGTTGACATATGGTTCATTTTGCAGCCACAATTTTTTTAGACAAGTGTTAAACTGACGTTTAAAAGTCAAACGTAAATAAACCCCAGTTCATGTAAACAAACTTACGTTACCGACTGTACTAGGGTACCCTAATAGGATTATTGCGGTCTAAAAAACACTGATACAGTCTGCATGTCTATGTGTTTAGTTCCTGAGGTACAGCTAATGTTATTGTGAAACATACAGAAATAAGAGGAGCAGAGCGAAATAAGTAGCGATCAAATGTTTGAAGGGGAATTTGTTTTGGAAGAGAGTGTGTAATTATTTTGGAGTGCTGGAAATAAGCTCTTAGACGTATCAGTGATATGTTTGTCTGTAGTATTAATGTGAATTTGAGTTTGTTTGTGATTTTAGTACTTAATGATAAAATGGATGACCCAATTGAGGTATCTGTGGCAATAATCAGAATTTTTTGACGTCAAGTAATTTCTTACAAAAGCGGTTGAAACAGCGGAAACAGTAGTCTATATTGATATTATAGAGGTGAAATATGTTTTTGTCTGTAGAAAGCTCCGAAACTACTAAACTGATATGTGATACTCTTCATTGTTAGAAAGCTGTACTATCTCTGAATGAAATAAGCTATATTTTATCCGAGTACGGGATGAAGATTCCCCGAAACGCGGGTGAAACGGCGAATTAAATAGAACCTTGTGATTCTAAAAAAAAGCACTATGCACCCACTACATGCTTTTACTTTTTTTATTATATCAGTGAACCCTTGCTACAAAATCTGCCTACCTCACAAACTAGTGTTAAAATTCAAGCCACGTAGCGTGCGGTAGGCTCGACCCTATCCTATTTGTATGAGAGCGATGTTGTTACATCGATTTATAAAACACCATGATGATGGTATGCCATGATACATCACTATGGGTCTACTGGGAGATAGTGTTGATGCTCTGAATTTGAGTGGGTTATGTTATATGTATGGTACTTTACATTATATAGGTACTAGCTTATTGGCGGTTTCATCCGAGTCCTTTGGCAACTTCTCTGGTCACTCAGATGAGAAGTGATAGATAGACTTCCTTTAGAATTTAGCTGTCTTACACTGAAAGATTTTTTTAATCGGTACAATTATTATTGACTTAAGCTCGTACAAAATTTTCAGCGTCGTAATATTAGTATATAACTATAGATTCAAGGCATTCGCGTTTAAAACATAACTCTCTGATTGTATAATAAATTGCTACTGATTCCCAAATTAGCTGGTAAAAAATCTAAAATACTGTAAATGTCTGGATAATTTTAGTGTTCAAGAGATATTCACATTAAAAAAAAAATGGTAGGTATCAGTAACAGCCAGCTATAAGGATTGCGAGAAAATCATAGAATAAAATCAGAGAAAAGTTTGTCTAGCAAAAAAACTGAACAAATAACAAACTATCATATTGCACCCACGTTCACAACAATTAAATAGAAAAACTCAAAGCTTAATAAAACACCACACACGATCTCATATTTCACGGACAATATCGATACGTATCGATTACGAATCGAGTTCTCGGCACGTGCGCTTTACGCAAACACCGCACGTTGCACCATCAATATTCATAATCGGTAATCTTATATCGATTCATCGGTACTCGTATTATATTGACTTCACAAGTGCTTAAATCACCGTGAAGATTTTTTTATTTCTGTGGTATTTTATGGACCAGATGATCAATGAGAATATGAAGGTTTGCGAACTCAAAATTGATGGTTACCCAACTTACTGAAAAACGTTATTCAAAAATAAAGTCGACTTCTGTGGCTGACTGTACAAAAAAGAACCATCAGATTAAGGTAAATGAAACCGTAGAACTTCGCATAGATAGTAGTTGTAAAAACGAATCAAACACTATTATGTATTTCGATCATGATTGTTAAAAGAAAATACTTTCCCAATCATATTTATTGTGTGCAGAAATCCCGAACAATATCAGGTATCGATTACAGGACTCGAGTCACGTGCTCGATTCACAAACACCGCACGTCGCGCCATCAATATTCATAATCGCTAATCTTATATCGATTCATCGGTTTTCATATCGAGTAGAATTTGTAAGCGTATATTTGCAAGTCTATGCCGCTTAGACTTAATCATGCCTAGGTGTCTTGAATTATGAAATACCTTACTCATCTTTATTTAAAACATATTTCGGTCGAACTTGAGCTTTCAAAAATTCTCTAAGTATCAAAAAACTTCCTGGATAGAGTTGATCTCACTGACAAGAGTCAGTCATAGAATCAGCATTTTGAACTAAAAGGAACAATTTCTTTTTCTCTCGATTCTTTGTTGTGTCCATCCCTATAAGACGCACATCGGAACTGAGCATTCAAAAGTAAAAATACCTTCCTATTAAAAGTAACACCATACCCCATTATAACCCAAGAAAAGAAAAACATATATCAAAGTCGAAAACCAAACAAATTAATCCTAAACATCTTTCATCGCCTCTCTATTAACACAGCATCCATCAGAATTAATAACACTATTAGTTTTTAAAACAACTTGTTCTAATCTTACAAACTATAATTGAAAGGGACCATGAACTTCGTCTGGGTATGATCCACGTATCTATTTACGTAGTCCCCTTGCATCGTAAAACTTATAAATAATAAACTTACGAACGTCCAAACTGGGGTCGGGTTCAGGAGAAAGAATTGACTGGATCATCTATATCTTTTGGTATCAAGAATTTTGGGTGTCATCCGTCTCTTAAATGGCATAATTCGTCAATGTCCTTTAATCGAAATCAATTTTTAATACAGCTTAGTATAGTAGTTTCTAAGAATTAAAGGATGTTTTATTCACATTATCTGCTAATGTCGTTTAAAAAGGCTTTGATTTTGAAATAATGATGGCATAAAAATCGTATCTTGGATAGCTCAACTGCTGTTAAATTGAAATACGAAATAGTTGTAATGTAAAATAAAAATATCCTTCCACGTTTGAAGTTTTACAACCCTAAAATGTTGATACAAACAGCTGTACAAGGGAGATATCAGTTTATGAGATACTATCACATAGATCATTAGACATGTGTTCGTTTGATGGTCGTGATAGCCCAGCTTTGTCCCACCCTTATCGGGCACCATAAAAATGTTATGTGGTTCGAGCTTAGCTTGAAGAAAAAACCTATGATTTTATGGCAGTATTAAGTGTCACGTTCTGAGGCGATTTTATTGAGGAATGTACAGAAATACACGGGTTTGGGTGCTGAAGAATAACATTGTCAGCCAATAGTTACCATTGAAACGCTGTAAACTGGTTTTAATTTAAACTTTGATAGTAGATAGAAAAAATGTTTAAAAAAATGTTTTGCGATATCCAAGTTGTTGCCTTTTTTAATCGACTCCCCAAAAAGAAGCAGTTTCTCGATTCTTACTAGTCATCATCTCCTGCATACTTAGACTATTTTATGTTTGAATTTAATGTTCTCTGTATGTTCCTTCAATCAATAATGACCATCTAGAAAACTGTTCCCTCTATCCGGATACCAATAATTACTACTTATTCAGCTATACTGACATCGTCCACAAACGTCTCGTCTTTCCTTCATTAATCATCAATTTCCGTTAATTGTAAACAATTGAGAACCATTTGTCAATCAATTTCATATCCTATCAGCTGTACAGACATTGTGTAGAAGTAGCATTGTTACAAACAGACTCTTTAATACATGCAACATTGTGGAATCATTTCTATACTCATTTGATACGAAAGCCACTAACTAATCTTAGGATAGGATCAGAAGTATTTCATAACTTTGTATTTTAAGACATGGAAATTTTGACATACAATATAGACCTAGTAACAAAATATGTAGAATTACCGAACACGAGTACCCAAATCCAACTGTAAATTTCAAAAACAAAATCATAACGATTTGAAACCATTTCCCTCAATAGGTAACCGACACTGCTCACACAATTAATTCCAAGTGGAAATCAATAATATTCCATCCAAGTGCTATACGATATTCCTAGTAAAATATTGAGGCAGCTGTCGCGTCGTTTGACGGCTGGTGAGCTCTCCTCTAAAAATAATAAGACACCCGAAACCCTCTTTGAGAGAATATACCCTAGAGGGAAAGCAACACCATGGGTATTTTGATTTTAGACACTGAAGTTTACTTTTGAACGAGTTTTGAGTGACAAGTTGACAATTATTGGAGATGATGATCGGTTACCCAGAAAATTGTCTGTTGATTCTTTTTACAAGTCTTTCTTGACTTTAAAGGTCCCGTTGTGTATCTCGGATTAACTTCTTTGAGTTCGTTATTTTCTGTGAATCTTCACGTGATTTCAATTAAATATGGTACACTGATATTTTATACTATGGGTTCACAATGAGACACAGATACGAGAAATATATTCAGCAAAATTTAGTTCTGCAACAAAACCCTACGCGACTTTTCATATAGGACTTATCCAAAAAGACGACACCACTCCCCCCAATTAATTTTTCCGACTACCCTCACTCGCATTCCTCTACTTTAATTTCACGCCTACAACAGAATTAAGATGTCATTGCAACTCGATACCGTCACATAATGACACCCCCCACCCTAGACATTCTCTAATTGTCTGTTTTATTTGTCACCCGACACTGAGGACTTGGCCCTTGTTTTTTCATCAGAAAAATAAAATTTTAGGGTAACTTTAGACAGAACACTTGGTGGACGTATAATTATATCCATTCTTGGAATGGAAGACTTAGGGGGTTGTGTCTTGTCAAGGACTGTAAAGTGAATAGCTTTTCATGATAAAGTGCTTTCAGAGACCTTTTAGACGGCTAAAGAAAATGATACGAGGTTTGTCCCCAAAAGACTAGAATCTATCATAATAGTGTCGATTATCTACTAGCTAACAATAAAGTTAAGATCTACAAAAATAAAAATGAGCTACAAGAAGCACATAAAATTAAAGACCCTTCATCATATACAAGAGAGATACAAAAAATAATAAACTTATCAAAAATCCATAACAAACAAAACAAACACAGGTAAAACTACAACTCACCAGGGTAACATAACCATTAAGATAATAGAAGAGGATTTATACCAGGCCAGATAAAACACCACTCAAGTACGTGAGCAACTCGTACGCGTACCGAAGATATTAATGACGAACATGTGTTCTGTACTGTACCTAATGGATAATAGTTTGAATTGCTATTAGGTGGAGTAGATTGTGCTGGGTTTATGGGAGTATGTTTTGCTGGGATTCAGTTGGAAAAGGATGATGGGGAAGAAACTTATAGAGATGTAAATTTTCAGATTAGAGCTGCTCGGTAGCCAAAAATTAAATTTTAAATTAAACAATTTAGGGCAAAAAGCAAGCCAAGTTCGTGCTACAGAACTTTGCCCATCTAAAATCACTAATACTATTCATAAAGAAAAAATATTAACAAATCGTTTTAATGCCCATTTTATGTAGTAACAGTATTCGTTCCCCATTTATTTCCATTCCGTTTTACAATCTAGCCATCATGTTTGTCATTATTTATCCATAATTAGAAACATATTCTCCTCAACTTGTGTTGAGCTATATTTCTGTAATGAGTGAAGTTGTGTTCGCTTATTTTTAGACTAGTCTACTCCTGTTCGTACCACGAAATGATCTATTTATTATTTGGTGTCATGAAGTAGCCCATTCAAGATAGTCCTTGGTTTTCAGAATTTTTATTTTAAAATATCATCAGTGTTTTGTGATTTTTCCTAGTTTCAGAGTAAATTCTATATCTGAATGTTCTTCATTGTCTCATTTTAATTTTATATTGGTTCTATTTACGATAGTTGACGAAAAATATATAACTCTTTAAACTTTGACCTACATGTTGTACTTACGCACATTCGTATAAATTCATGAATTAGAGAACACTTACAATGGTTACTAGTCAGTACTACATGCCTGACCTTTCCGAAGGACAGCAAAACGGTTTGTATTCGTCCTTACAAGGTTTCTTTAACCTACTTCTTCCTAGCAGAAAATAAATGTTATTCGCCTTTCATTTATCCTTGCAAGCTGGTAAGTATCACTTTTAAAGGATTCCTAGTGAACACATAATATGTTGCAAGATAATTTAAAATGTATCCAGAACACATGAGAGTCAGACCTTAAAATGGATCCCTTTTGCGCCTAAAAACAGCATTATCAGTCCTAACAGCCATGTATCTCCAAACAAAAACAGCACGACATACTCGTACATCGTCATACTCTCTCAATGAGACTTGTGGACCGTGAACACGAGGGGGGTAAGCAGACACACTGCTAACATCTGCAGCTCTTTTATTAACAACTGTTTACGATATGGCAGTACAGGGGAGGGTTTTATTTTTAATTTTTGTGCTGTGAAAGTAGCTGTCATAGTGGTCTGTGTTTGTGGAATGTTATTGAATTATTGTTGTTTTGCTTTTGTACTGTTTTATTCTTGTCTTGGAATCTTGGATGTTGGTGTAGTGGTACCCCATAACAAAAACTGGATTTACGGTTTTATGTTATTCAGCAGCCCTAGCTTGCTTTTCATCTATAGTCTGTCTTGTCTTCCTGCCTTCTTTATAAACGTCTAAATAGACTTGACAAAATTCTACTCAAAAATAACAATGTCGTCTAAATAACCTATGCCCTGCAACGCGGCACCACTTGTCAATGAAAATTAAACGGAACAACCCCTCATCTTTGTCACATATCAGCTACCAACGTACTATGCAGATCACACCCATCTGATACCCGAACATCAACCTTATATCCTTGAAATAAGGTATCGATTATCCCACGCGTTAGTTTCAGAACTGAGAACTTAACTTTGTCTAAAACGCTCTGACATTACCGCTTGAAAGTGCTACCGAATTCTAAAATGAACTTTATGTCTTTGTGTTAAGGTTTGAATTTGAGGACTTTGCTCAGATACAGGACTTTCATTTCTATGTTTGTGAGAACGTTTGCAATTAGCTCTCGGAGTGGAAAGGAACGTTTTTAATAGATGACGTGTTTTGGAGGCATTCCTTTTGTTTCAATGTCTTGTGACGTTACAAATTCCTTTGCTCCTTTTGCTGTACGAAGGTAGTTGAGAAAGCTAATAAGAAAAAGATTTTTCAACATTAATCTTTAATAACATTAATCTTTATTATTTTATATGTTTTATTTACTATGCAACTGAGCAATCACGGTATAACGGCTAAACTGATTGAGATTTTTGGCACTGAGATATAAGTGAAGTACTTTTATCCGGGTGATTTGAGTCGCTCTCCTGGGATGCGGATGAAATCTCGGGGAAAACCTATTATCTATTTAAATATGTATGATAGAACTTTCAATAAAATGAAATCATTTTTTTAGTTCAACTTTTAAATTGAGGACCCTGGTACTTTGAATACGGGAAAAACTTCAATTGGTACTAAAAAATAATTTACCAACAATTGCAATTGGCAGAATAATAATATCCTAACACATAATATTTTTCCATAGGGTAGAAATACCCTAGATATTACCTCAGTCCTACAAACGCGGGGTAAACACTATAAACTTCCCCTATTGAGGGGTGCAGTGCATTTGCATACAATGTAATTTAAATTTAAACTGATTCGCGATGTAAATAAACAACGGCCAATTTTATTTTATTTAGTTTTTTTATTGAAATTGGTTTAAAAAAAATACAAATTATATAAGAGACGCTACATTTGCAATATTTAGAAATTATCCACCTTCAAAACACCTTTTCTTATAAAAAAGTAAGAAACAGTTTATTTCTAATCGTCGTAGTGTATTACCACAGATTACCTATAGAATTTATTAGATCAAGTTTATGTATCTACATATAATAATAAAAATAAGTTCTGTTTTGTGTGACAATTACAATATGGCTATCGTCGGAACAACAGCCTGGTTTAACTAGAATCCCTACAAACAAATTGCTTCTACACAAACTAGCAAACAAAGTAAAACTTCCTTACAATATCAGCTGATGTTTTCCAGTCAGTGCTTATAATGGCCGATCTAATGACCGCTAATTCACCTTGCCACAAATACTCTTGGTCAGTCGTTCTTTGCTTCAAGTATCGATTGGGGCAACTGTTACCTATATGCTGAAATGGTTAACTGGTTCTATTGCTTTCTCGTCTGTAGAATATTCTAGAATGTCACCGATCTCAACTGTTCCTATATTAACTTGTAAGGTTTAGAGATTAATCTTTATTTGATACAGCTTAAATCGAGCTCGGAATCTTTCGCGTAAAAATACTCGATCACTCGCCTAACAGACTGTTCAAATTGCTTTTATTCTAAGTGAAACTTTGTGGCCAAAAACTGGATTTAGGACCAAAGATTTTAGCTGAACCATCTAATTTCTTATACCACCTACACCAAACAATTTAGCAGAGTACTACCACCTAAAAATAGGACTCCAATACGACACTTTAACCTCACTTCGCAGCCAAACAGACTGATATATTATAGCCCACCCCTCATTCGTATTCCGTCCGCGCCCTCCGCGACCTACCCTGTATCGATCGTACGTTTTATACTTTTTGCGGGAATCCCTCACGATGACCTTCGTAGAGTTCGACTTTGTTTTGGCAAAGGTATTTTTGGATGCTCCTAATATATTGGTAGGTGTTGGAGTAAGGTTATACGGTGAAGTTTAAGGAATGGTTATGGAGTTTGTTCGATTAGATAAGGATTAAGGTGAAACGTAAAGGGTGGTTGTAAGTCATAACAGTGTTGAAGGAAGCCTAAATATGTAGTTTGTGGAGTGAAGTGATAGAAAATATTTTTATCAAGTAAGAAGTTATTTCTGAAGATGTCAGACAAATGTCTAGACTCTTAATGATGGTATTAATTGCGCTGAAAATATTTAAGACAAAATTAGCTAAAAGTAAACTAGACATGGCTCCTTTTTTCTTGAACAAAATATCAATAGAGAATATGAAGACACATTCTTCCTTCCACAATTTCATGATGTACCCACTGAAGTAAAAAGTCATATAACGAAGTGAGCTTGTAGGGGATATAGCGCGAACATTCCTTATAAGTTTCCGATAAAAGTAGGAATTTTTCCGAAGTACGAACATTGTCAGTTCATAAAGTGAGAGGCTTCATGTCGGCCAGATGCTATTCCAACGATATTGCTAACTTGTTCACCCGTTTTTTACTTGTACCTTATGCTCTAACTTAGTTTTATTTCTGAATAATTTTAGGGTTAGTATGGTGGTTTCTTGTGATTGATATCTTTGGTTGTAGGTTCTTCTTGTATTGATGTTTTCACATTTTGTTAGGATTCTTGATGTAGCGTGATGTCCCATTATATGCTGCATTTTGTTTTAAACCTACTACTACATAGCTGTCATCTTCTATCAGATAAATACATTCATTCATCTTTATCTTTTGTAATAATTTTCTTCATATCATTCACATTTTCATAATTCCTGTGATATTTATCATTTTAAAGTAACGACTGTCCTTAATGGATCTAAATTATACTTTACAAAACAAAATATTACGTAAAATTTTAATGACCTAAAACCCAAGCAAAAACAGCAAGAAAATCTTAAAACCTCAAATAAAAAAATGTCATACTTGTGAGTAATAGCAGCTTGCATACCAGGGTCGCATGAACGCGAGGCGTCTCGAGATTGCAGTGCTGCATAACGAGCAACGTGACCCTTTGTAAGAGATGTATGAAGATTGTTGCTTAATAGCTGCCTGTGTGTTTTGGTTCGTTAACGTCTGTCATTTAAGAGTGTGTGTGTTTTGTGAAGATGTGTGCTGTGGTCAAGATGTGGGACACTTGTGGAGACATAAATAAGTCGTCTATGTACATAGATTAGTGAGAAGAATCTGCTAAAAAGTAAATCCAAGATCGACTCTAACGAAATTATTTTTTTGCTGTTTTCAATATAACAATGTGTACAACGTTCATATTAAGGCTGTGCTAAGCTCTTATTATGGGTACTACGATTTTGGAGCAATAATCCTCAGACCAGACTAAGACTCAGATTGCTCAAAACAGATTGATAACTACTCAGTTTCAAATTGCACCTCGCACTACTCAAGCGTAATATGGCAGGAGATAGAACCACTACATCTAATACCTTCGCTCGACAGCTTTAGAAAGAGGCTTTGTGTTACTCCGAAGGTGCGAGGGTATTTGAAGAAATTGCTTTTGAGGATTTGAGGCAACACCTATTTCTTACATGGATATAACAAAACCGCAATCTTTTCTATAATCCTGGCAGGATACCATCAGCTGAAACATAACTTAAAAAAATATTCAGCGAAAACATATTTCATGGAAAAGAGCGTGAAAGGCTTTCCAACTTCATAAAAAAACGAGGAAGAAAAGAGTTAAAGCGTTTATAAATATCAAGCTTACAAGAATTCACGCAATTTTTCTCTATTTTCCTACAAGATATTTCACCGGCATTTTGCCAAATATTTCCTGAAAAAAGTCGGGAGTTCTGAGATAATCTCACGAATGCTCGTTTTTCTTATCTGCGAGGAATGAGTGAATGATAATGAGCGGCGAATGAGAGTGAAGGAAGGAATGAAGGCGGGTAGGAATAATATTGTGACGGGTCGCGTGCTTTCACTATGTCACGTACTGGTGGATGAAAGATGCGAGAGTGAGTTATTTTGATATAGCTTCTGATTTAATACTGAGCTCAGAAAGTACGGATTTGTTTTTAGTGAAAAACAAAAGAACGTGTATTGGGTTACTCGCGATGTAAATTGAATACAACTAATAAAAGATATTGTTTAACTATACGAGTCATTTCAGACCAAATTTCAATAAACCTATATCAGGTAAACAAAGAACACATCAAACAAATGCCAACATAAGGATAAACACCACTAACACAATACATAAATAAAGATTAGCAATCATTTTTACGACGTCACTCATAAATAAACATAGCATCTATGCATAAAACAGGCACATAGCAAGATGCACCCTAAGAAATCAGGGTGCATTCCCCTAGCCTTTTTCCAAAGATATATGATTTTAATAATCGCCAAGATTACGGTAAGGAGGGACGGGAGACCTCTATGTCCCTCTGAGTGCTGTCTGTCTTGAGAAATTGTCCCCGTAGCTATTTCATTTGTGAGGGCCACTTGATATATGCCAACTCTTGTGTTGTATTCAAAGGAGGCTTGAAGAACCTTTTTTCTTGTCGGAATTTCTTTTATTTGATTTTTGAGTTTAAGATCTTAAGATTTCTGTTGTAAGTTTAAAAGGGATTTTGTGGTGAATTTTAGGCTTGAGTGCTCTTTGTTTGATTTTTTTGTGCGGATGAAAGGACTATGCACAATGCTTAGATATTTTGTGGCAGAAATCAAAAAGCATACCTTTTGTTTTAAATTGTCGAAAAACATGAAATTCCTTGACGTCTAAATCAAAAACCCAGTGAAAATGTGCACGACACACGTACGAACAAAATCTTAGCTACCTAACTAACTACCTTTCTACACGAGAACAAATCAAAAACAGCTGTTTACGAAAACTTGATGCTCAAGTAGTAATTAAAGTGCGCGTTAATCCCACGTCATGCGAAAGACTTTCTCATTCGAAGAGCGAGGAACGAGGAGGCGGTAGACTGGAGAAAATGTCGCCATTGCGAATTGAAATTTTGAATTGTTAGGCGTATGAACATTCGCAATGATGTAAAGTTGGATATTAAGTATTGTAGATATATGAAATATTGTAGAAGTTGTATTTTCTCAGTTTGGATATACTTTCGGTGTAAGAGGCTAAACACAGTTGTTTCTCTGCCTTTGTTGTTAGTCAAGCGCCTATAAGAGATGCATATTATTTATTAGATTCAAAGCCTGTGATCAGTAAAAGAGGTAAAATGAGATAACATTACAGAGAACAGAAATATAGGATAACATGCTTTTTTTGTATAGACGACGGAAAACTCCTTCCAAAAAAGCGTAGCTCTTTTCAAAAATAAAAAGGTTCACAATTTTGCAACATCTCAGCAAATTGCTAGCAAAGTGTGAACTAAACGCAAGATGACAGCGCGCGAAGAAGCTTCAATTCCAAGATGGCGACACAATATGGCGACGACCACGCGACTGACAGGCATTATTGAGACTGCAACGGGTGCAGTGGTTTCTTAATAAACGACGCCGGGGGAAGTTATTAGTCGTCATACGTGAGCACGGTTTAATTTTAGATGACAGGTGTTTGTTACAAACGATGATTAATTTAGCGTATTAATATTTTAGGGGTAAGACAAGAGCCCGTTTGTCTCTCAAGACGTCACAAATCGAACTGTCCTTCTTCTGTCATATAAATACTTTTCTAAACACGCACAAAAGTTTCCTACTTTTCTGTTCACGACCAAAGAAAAAACCTTTAAATAAACACAAACGCGGCGATGAGATGCAATATTTATAGAGAGAATTTCAGAACATTGTAGCCATTATTATGCCGACATAACTCTATTAACCGAGGCTTCATATCACGTCTGCACTTTTGTCTATAGATCACAACATTGAATACACGATTCATTTGCCATTCTTTTTGATCGTTATTTTCCCTTTGTCCTGGATAATAAGCAGGGACAGAGCAAGTTTAATTGAATTAAATATTGTCTGGCTCCCAACTTCGTTCTCTGCAAGTTTCCTTTTATTTGTTACAAGACTATAAGAGAGCAAATAATAATTATGTTAGTAACAGTAGACTACAAAGTTGGATATTGTAATTTTGTTTCAAATTAATGGCGGTGGCGTTATTTAAGTTCTTGTTTTATTTGAGTTTTTATCTGCACTGATTTTGTTGTTTTAGTTTTTGATCTACACGTTACATAATAAGGAATGCTTTAATGACTCACATTGTAACAGTCATTATAAACGGTATTTATTATTCTTGAAGTCGAACCCTTCCTGTAATTGGATACTAAATATAATACATAACGATTCCATAGTTTAACTAGCAGATTCTGAAAAACTCAAATAACCATTTTTGATATTTGTTTATAACATCAACAAAAACAGACCAGAAATCTCTTTTACAACACCACAAACAGACACCCACACCACCTAACATCATAAAGCCCCTACACACGTGTTCCCAACTTCCATTTCCAGCACTTATCATTTATTTCGCGTTTTCCTTCCAGACACCAAATACAATCATCTTACGAACATACGTACATACATTTATGTTATTATAAATTATGGCTGCCTCAGCTAGAACAACGCAGCGCCTTATGAAATTAGCACGACTATGAAACAGACAGACGGACAAATTAGTTTAGTTGCAAGGAGAGTGGTAATTCGATGTAAACTATACGGGATTTGATGCCTCTGTGGTTAATTTGGATGGTAAAATTTTATTAGAGGTATCCTTGGTTGGGTTGTACAGATATAGTTTGCAATTTGAAAACTACGCAGTATTTCCTGGAAAATATTTCCTTAGGTAATTTCAGGTAAAATATACCAGCATACAACACATTCTATCGTCAAAACATATACTCGCAGCATGATTAAATGTCGTCAACTTTTTCACGAAATTTTCTCAAAAGCGCACGGTGTTTCAAATAAGCAAAACGTGTGGAAAAAAATTACCAACAAAACACTTTAAATCGCGTTTGTCTGTCTAGTTCATGAATACAAGTGGTCTACAAACTATATTAGCTAATCCTCCCCTATCTGAAAGCCATTCCCAAATTTCTATCTATTTTATGTTTTGTTACTTAAGATTGATATGTATATTGACATTAGCTCCATACAGGTAATGTCAAATTCCTATCTCTAGTATGGAAAACAACAGATAGATTATTGGAACGGCCCTAAGGGATTGTTCACACCAAACGTATTGTCCGCCGCTGACTGTGAGTATACTCACAGTCGGCCTCAGTGTGAACGTCGACTCAATCTGCAGTACGCGTACTCACCAAGCCGACAATAGGCTATAGCGTACGATGCGCTACATGTGTGAACAAAAGAATACGCTCGTGTAGGTTCACACTAGATGCGTACGCTGAGCGGCCGACTATTCTACACATAAAAAGCTCAGTATTTGAAGTTGCTCGTAGCATCACTGCGCGGCGGTGCGGACGCGGCGGAGCGGCGGTGCGTACGCGGCGGAGCGGCGCTATTCGGCAACTGCGTCCGCGTAGCCAATCCGCGTCCGCCGTGCATAGTCGCGTAGTAAAATAATCGGCTACTGAGAGTAAGCTACAACAGACGACGTAACAGCGTATAGTCGGTTCGGTGTGAACGCCAATTTCAATATATATGGAAAAGCAATAAACTGCGTAACGCGCGCTCACAGTCAGCGGCGGACAATACGTTTGGTGTGAACGATGCCTAAGGGTTCAACTAAAAACTGCATAGGGTTCGCTATAATTTGTCACGGAGTAGTTTCAACGCAAACGAGTCTATTGCGTGTGTTTATATTCCAGCTGATTTTTATGTTCTCAAGTTAATTGTGATTTAGAAGTTTTTCTACTTTTGTCGAGGAATGAATTGGAATAGTCGTGGGTGTGTTTGCTTTATTGTGAGTTATTTGTTATGTGTATTCGTTTTGATTGATTGAGCAGGCGGTTGTTTATATCGAAGTTTATATTGAGGGTCAATGTAGGCGTATACATATATGCATGTTGCTGTGCTTTATGCAATTTCCTTTATCGTCACTACTTTACTAAAATAAGCAGAAAACTTAGAAATATATTTCAATTGTGTCAACTAGGCACTTGATACCTAGAGAGAGAGTATAGTAGATAAATAATAAAATTAAATTTACAAATTTGTAACTAGAAGATCCAAATAATGTCAGAATTTTTATACTTCCTATTTTATATCAAACCACTCAGGATGTCTCCACATCCTATATGAATAAAAAATACATTAAATACCTAAAACGGATACCATTAAAGACACCATTTATGCAATAAAATTAGGAAATATTCCGAATGAAATCAACAGCAAATACTAAGGGGAGGACGTGAGGGTTCAAACGGAACTACGCCCTCTAGCGGCGGTTTGTTTTAATGCAATTGTCATGCAAATTTCAGAATTAATCGCACCCGCTTAGAGTTTTAGAAGTTTTATGACCTCTATTACCATCGGCATAAGTGCTATTTTATTAAAATTCAAATTTCCTTTTGTTTGAAAATGATAATTGTTAAAATGCAGGGAAAATCCTGCGTCGTGCTTCGGATGTGGATACCGGAATTTTATGGTGGGATTTTGTAAATAGACCATACATAATAATATGTAGGAGTATCTTGAATTAATGAAAAATCTAGTTTTCTAACGCAATTAGCTTTCATTTGCCCGCTATACATATATCTATAAATACGTATGAAATGACGGTCTTCTGTAACTGTTCATAAACAAACGTTAAAAAACCAATAAATAAAAATCCAACAAAATTCCATACCTCCGTCCATCTAATTTGACGCACATGGCAATAAAAAGGGAATCAAAGCAAACAATAAATACATCACGATTGACAAATATCAAAATGAAAATTAATAAAAAGGGCACAAACGCCCGAAGCGACATCTACCAAAGAGTTCAAAAAATTTGAACCAATTACACATTTTTCTTTTTTTTTCGGGCTACGTGTGTCCCCTAGGCGTTTGATTAACAGCCAAATTTATCATAGCCCAGCTCTAAATTAAAAAAGTAATAAGGATAATTCGCGTATATTACCTTCACAGGTTCAAGTACCTTTTAGTATTCATCATTTGTTTTTATTAGGTACGTATTTTTATGTTTTATGTAGGTACGTTGAAAGAGATTTTTCAACAGAATTTTCGTATTATGTTTTACAGCCATTTTCCGTGTCAAATAAGGGATGCTAATTGATTTTTGTAGATTTAATTAATTTTATAATGTTTTGGTTCTACAATAATAAAAATATTTACCTACATTTACTTAGAAAATATATCAAAATTTTTCTTTTTAAATATTTTATGAAGCTGAAATAAGCTTTTCCAGTCTAGCTTAATTTAAAATTTCTATAGAAATCTGGGAAAGCAAATAGTTAACCTTTCCAAAGATACGGTTTACCCATCACAAAATTCTTATCTATGCCTCATTAAAATATTAATATTCATACAGAAACCATAAAAATATTCAAATACGAGCTTCGGAGATCGAATAGGGTGACCATACGACGCCAGGTGTTCAGAACTGCGTCCCTAGCTACTGTTTATTACCGTCATATTTCAGCCCCTGAAAAAGACGGAACCCTACTTGATTTGCATCTGACAACGACTTGTGCGTAATAACCGATGGAACCCTAATTTTGGGGGAAATATAGGTATTGCGTTCAAGGTATGTTTTACGTGAGACCTTGGAGTTTGAAAATGCTGTGTAAATATAGAAAACATAAGAGGTTTAGTTTACAACATACATAATAAAAATTCCTTTGAACTTAATTGCTTATATCTGTATTAAAAAGTGCCTCAACCACACTTTTTTTTAACTCAACAACCCAATACAAAATTGTAAATATAAAATGTAAATATAATTTGAATAAAAATACTACCTAATTAATTACACCAGTAACAAAAAAAAAAACCTACAAAAAAGCTCAGACACACCCAATTACCAAACCAAATACTTAATCTTCAAACAAACCACAAGCCGGTCCAAAAAACCCCACGGTCCTTTCCGAACTAGGTACCACTTAAAAGCCCAAAGGACCGAGATCCCCCACAATACTTCCTATAGAACAATTTGCTATCATTGAAGACCACCCGCGGTCCAATTGGTCACTTTAACGCTGCAACGGGTGTCATTACCACTTCCTGACACAATTATCGATGGAATTAGGAAGTTGGGGCATTGTGGAAAGTCATCTTAGTTGATCGTAATTTTTCTGTTTAGGGGGACATTATTTTATCCTTTAAATTGTAAAATATAGGCGACAGGGTGTCAAAATTCGTTTAGTGTTTATAGCCAGGGGAAAGTAGACAAAAATACGCTACAACAGCGTTAAATAAAAACACAAAATGTTTCAATGATATAGCCTTTTAATTTCACACATGTCCTTTAAAAGCTAGTTTTACCAAACTCCAATACAAAATTGAATGGCTCACAAAATTCATCGGGTTTCCATTCGATAGCCTTTGATACCCAGACAGCCGTCGGCGGATCAACACTGCGTCATATAATGCACTTCTCACAATCGAAAATGAACTTTAATATAACCACATAAAAGTTGACTTAACAGCAGACGTATGTTTGGTAATAAAAAGCTTTGTGTTTGCTGAATGTTCAAGTGAATTTGTACTCTATGACGTTGAGATAAGAGTGTGAATAATAGAAAAATAGATTTGTTTGCAATGAAAGGTGGTCACAGCATACGATGTAACGCCTCGAAATTAAGCGTGAATTGATAATATTTATTTCACATGCTACTGTGTTTTAAGCCCTTTGAGTGGCCAGTGTTATTTCATTCCAATTTTAAATGCTTTTTAAGTAATGAGGCGTCTGTTGATTTTAAATTACGAACTTCGTTTGAGTTTCAGATCAGCCGTCGAAAGTTGTTTTATTTATATTTTATCTGTTAAATATTTCAACTGCGAAGTTTCCAACTATATTTTGAGAGTCAAGTTTTGTGTTTCTTGTCTTGAAATTGCAATTGCTAACAATTTTTCTTTTACTTTCAGGTAAATATTTCATCAGTCTAGTGCTACGTTTACTGCTTCATTAGAGACATTATCGTAAGTTGGTTACTATAATCTATCTTTGTCTATAAAGTGATAAAATGGAGATACATCCCATCTACAAATATAATTACTTTATGAGCGTGTAACGAACTTTTCGCTCATGCAGTTTTCACATCTGCACAACACAAACTTTGTAACCAGCTCGCCTGAAATCTCGACACAAAGCCTTACTTCAGGCATGAGCTAAAAAACCGTTTTCTTCACCTAACCCTCAAGAACTACGTAACAAACCCACTTAAAAAGTTTTAGCGACAAACTGAGCCCCCATCTCGTCTAGACTTCAGGTGTCCGGCAAAAAAGTCCGTGTCCCCAACTTGCCCAACTCACCCCCATTAAAAACATTTTCCCCCATTTTCCCCTAATACTTAGCTATTGAAACTTTTCTAAACTCTAGCAGACGGTTATTTCGCTATAACCTGTTTATTGCTCTTTCAATATTGTTCGATGTAAATTAGGGGGAAATTGGGAAAAGTTGTGCCCTGTTTTGTGTGCTTTTCAATTATTTTTTTGTTTATTGATTAGGGGTAAAGTTTGGCTAAGATGGTCTTTAGACTAATCATGTCCAATTAGGGTATTTAGCAAACTTAAAAAAATATCTCTTTTAAGTAAAGAACTTCGTAACTAGGCTCAAAAACCGATGAAAAAAGTAGGTCTCATAGATAAATTGATAAAAGATTCAAACATAAACATTTCAATACAAAGCTTTAAAACAAAATATGTATAAAAATATACAGCGCATCCGAATAAAACGCTCGGACAAATTCAAGATGGACGCTGCTGGGGCGGGAATATTTAGATCGCAAAGTTTTCCAAGTAAATACAGCTTGCTTTGCATTCCAAAAGCCTAAACATTATTGTTTAGTTAATTGTTTCGTCCGTACGATTCAATTTACGCTTTATTAATTTTAAGCGGTACCAAAGAGGTTGGAGTTGGCAAAAAGTTTGCAAATTGCAATGTGGTTAATGTGTGCTGTAACTGAAGTTTAAACGTGTTAACATGTTAATGGAACGGTTAGAAGTTACGGGCCATTGTTTTTTGTTAAAGTTTGATTTAATTTTGAATTCAATTAAAAGCTTTTTGGATTTAATTAATAACTTAGCTACCTGCCGAGATTCTACAAATATGGTTTTAAATCTTTGTTAATAGACTGCAAGTTCGTTTATTTTCTTCATCATCATGACAACACCAAACCACCTGATCCAGCCCAAACACCCTTAGCCTATATTAATTTGAAAATAGTCGAGTCAACTATATCAAGGACTTTAAATTAATATGGTGCCATGATGTGTCTGTTATTAATAGTTAAGATTTAAGCATTGTATTTAGGCACGACATCTTAATTCACCAAACAAAAACCCTTCTTTTCCTTCCACTCCTTTAAACACCAATAACAAATTCAAACCACGCCGTTAAACTCCAAACACCTACAAGTACAGTTAAAAACAAAATCCAAATGATTTATTCAAGTTTACACACGAATCGTAATAAACAGCGGTCCGTTGCAGGCTGCAACTTGTTATCATTTGCACCCTTCCATTGTTTGCATAAGTCACTAAACGCACCCCTGCTAATGAAAACCTGGGGAAAATTGGGGAAAACTCGCAATAATAGAGGGGACTGTTCGCTTAGATATAGGCTGTTTGGTCGAGATGGTGAAAAAGTTATGTGACTTCAAAAGGTTATCATCACATGCCAGAGTTTGATAGAATTACTTTAGATCTAGGCAATGTAAATTGTGACTATCAAAAATTGTATAATAGCTTTATGAGACATCAGAAATTAAAATGGGTCAATTATAAATTCATAGGAATTTCGTTAAAGCAGCCATTTTGGTGATTACAGAAAGATGCAGTGAGAATTCCAGAATGAATAATGAATTAAAATTGACATTTTTAGAAAATGATACCAATTCTTTCACCATGCCAACATTTAGCTTAATATCTATAAAATATTTCTCTACAACACTTCTCATTTACAAAAACAACAAAACAGCCTGTATAAAACAGACCGATAAATCCAAAAGGCCAGTGCAACTGAAATTGTGCGAAACTCAAACTTACGCAGATCTACGACAGATGTCGCTTCCCCCTCTGATTATCGTATGCAGATTAAGTGGGAATACCCCTCTATGTTCACCGTAACGTAGTTTGGGATCCACCTGTTTTAAAAATGGAATTTTGGCAAAAATTTTTTCTCTTGGATGATCTGGCCATGATTTTTGTGATAGGGTGTAAAAGTTTTATAGGTATGTTGTAAATATTTTATGAAAAAATGTTTATTTAGTACATTTGCGATCTATATTTAACGCCTTGACATTAAATAAAGTAAAATAATCCTTAAAATATGTCAAACCACCATTTAAATTCTGGACAGAATTTAAATGATAAATTCTGAACAGAATTTAAATGAGAACTCTCAAATAAGAAAATAACAAAAAATGACCGTGTGTAAAAATGTTTGTTCTTATCTTTCGTTAACCTACATTAAAAATACACTTAAACTTTTACTCCTACCCAAAATCGTTACAAAGATATGGCTACTAAAAAGGCCCTTGACTTTCCTACTCCCCCCCTATTTTTTGCACTAAAACCTCGCGTACATTATTAACTCCCGTATGTCCGTAACAAGAATCTAAACCAAGTTTATAATCTCCTAGGCTATGAATAACTTAGGAATGTATAAACATTCTCGCGTAGGGCTATCTGGTCTTCGAAAGTGAATATAATAAGAACGACTGCAATGTACTTTTAAGACAAATTCGAAACTGAAGGATTGTATTGATTGACAGACACATATTCGGAACAATAAGGTATTATGTGGTTATGGTTTTAAGTCCCCGTATTTTTTTCTGACATTTGCTAAGGAGATAAAAATGGTTATCTACTTCTCTTCCTGTGAAAGCGTTTGGAATTAAATATTAATCATACGTTTTTTACTCTCAATCAAAGGGAGTACATAATACATCCAGTTCAAATTGGGTAAATTACCAAGGCTTCCAAAAGCCCCTAAGGTACTCAATCCTCAAACAAAATCTTTAAAACGCTTTCAAAATTAACCAAGCAGAGACCGGATGTCAATCATAACTTTGAACACAAACCTCATGTTTCACCACCTCTTAAAGACTTACACATCTTTGTGAAACTTCCTAATATTCAGCTTTTATTTATCTTGCAACCCTACGTAGCAGGTAAGTTCTCTCATCATTTATTTACGCGTGCGTAAAACTCCCCCTAATTTGGGTAATTATTTGAGTAGGGAATCTGCTATTCAAATATTGAAAACGTGGGTACATCCCTTTGAAGTTGGCTCAAGTTTCGGCCAAAATATTGAGTTATAAACTGTATAGGTTTAGGTTTGACATTGTGTGTTTTTCTCTTCCACCCCTTATTAGTAATAAGAGCTTTGATATTCAAAGCTCGGAGATAGGATGCTGGGATTTTAAGTATCGTAATTAGTTAATTGGGATTGTGTCGTTCAGTTAGCAAAGGAGTTAAAATCTGGCAAGGACGTCTCTTTAGTCATAAATACAATTCTTGTATAAAAATAATATAAAGAAGTACAGGAAGACAGATTGCGAAAGACATCCATAGAAATTATTTGAAGTTAGCTGCAATTTTTAAATTTTCTATTTTGTTCCCACCATACATTGGGTTGGGTTGTCCCAAAATAATTCCATACTACCATTTCCTATAGTATTCAGTAGCTGCAACCAAAACTTGTCGCCCATTTCCTATACGATTTAACAATATTGAGAATGGTCCCAAAAAACTGCTAAACACACACCTTCATTGCTGTTAACCCTTCAAACGAATAGTAAAATGGTAAAATTTCCATTTCACTGGAATACCTGTTACTTCAAACAGTCAATGTATAACGTGCTAAGTCCAAAATAAACACCTTCAACCCTTTAATACGGCCGGGGTACAAACGACCCGATTTCACGCTCCTGTAAATGGTGACGGTTTCAAAGTATCGCTAAGGAAAATTCGTTTTAAATATTGTTTTTTGAGTGTTCTCTGTTTATTGAATTACAATTTGTTTGTCGTTGTTTTTGTTTAGATTTGAGAGGAAAGTAATTTACATCTTAGTTGAGGAAATATTTCGATCCTCTTTATAAAAATGTGCAGAAAAAAAACACATTTGATTTTGATAGATCAAAAAGCAAATTGATAGTGTTAAGCCAAAAATCCGCACACGTAAAATTGCATAAATGATGAATGCAAATTCAGATTATGCGTTTTTATACCATTACTTCTCGTATTTTGTCAGATACTCTTAAATATCATATTGTAAAAGGGATTTTGTACCCGAGTATACATGTACATATGTGTTTAATCGCGACCCAACCCTATTGTTGCCTTATAAACAACACTATTTATGTCTATTGCTCACCAAATCGATTAACACTAGCACGTTTAACCGTAGAATCTTAACCTTTCCTAAACAAACCGGTCCATCAGACCCGAGTGAGATGTATTGTGTTCTTTGTACGTTGGGGTATAAGGTACCCCATTAGCGTTTAAGGGTTATAGCCTTTTGTAGGCTTTAACTTAATCGGTTTGTGGCCGCGCTCTGAATGGATTTGGAGGTACGTGCCATCGATACATTTTATGTTGCAAAGACTTGACTTTGCTTTGCACGGCGTAAATTATAAGCTGAAGCGAATGCTCGCTTTGTTAGAGTATTTTTAGTTACTTTTTCTCACCTGCTGGAGATAAAGTGTAAGTACCTACCTAACATTAATAAATACGTATCAAAACATCTTTTCCAAACGAGCAAAACCACATAGTTCCAAAATGTAAACATACACAAAAATTGCGACGTCAATACAACACTTATCAAAAGGTTTCCAAGAAGGAAAAAAACCTCAAAAATTCTTTGAGACATCAAAACAACACTTTATCAGAAAGTCAAGGATGTATAAAATCACAGCTTTACCGTAGGTATCACTCGACTTCTTCAAAAACCGCTACGTTCTATACCACCTACCAAACCAAAGATCTTTTTATGACTTCACAGCGTTTCTGGAACAATAGACGTGAACACTATATTAAACTCAGCGAGGTAAGATGGCGTCCGATACACCATTGTTCTGTCCATCTTTTGTTGGCCAGAAGTGTACGTCTTCATATTACACCTTCGGGTTGTATGGCTTTAGAGTTTGTGCAGTGACCCGGTTTTTTTGAACGCGAGTTTTCGTAATGATTGGAAATTAAGAGTTACCGAATGCAATGAAAAGAGTGCCAATATTTAGCTAGTTGAAAAATATTTATTATAAAAATACACACCATTTATAAAAGCTTTAGAGTTGTTGCAATGCACATGATTGGAAATGCATATTGGAATATTTTTTTATAAATTGGTGAGAACGCAACATTTAGAATGCTAACGATCATGGTTGTGATTTTTATTCAGTTAAATAAAAAAATATATAGTATGCATCAAATTGGCACGCGTATTTTTACAAGCACTCATTTTAGTATCCACCATATTTCGCAGCTCTCTACAATTCGAAACAAATGAAATGCGAAACCGTTAGCATACACACCGAATTGTACCTACAAAATCGGTACCGTTTCAAAACAATTGCCATACACACACCGCATACACCACATCTTGACGCACCCCAAGACACACATTCCAACATCTATCATAGTACATCTCCCCATTGTTTATAGCAAATTAAAACGAGACTAGAAGCAGGTGTCAACTGTTCACCCAACCCATCACTGGACCCTCGCCGTAAATTCAGCATCAGGTGTATTTTGGAACACAACGATATGCTGTTGTTTTTTCACAGTGATTTTCGAAAACAGTTGCTTTGGGAGCTAAAGTTATTGTAGGCGTGTGAGGTAATGTTATGTGCTCAAGTAAGTTACGGGGTGAAAGCAGATGTGGCTTTGGGGTAGGCGTTTTCAGTGCAATGTATGTGTGCGGTTACTGAAACGCATGTTTCAAAGGCATTGATGCTTTTAATAACGACAGTAACAAATTAAGCTTGAGAGATTTCAACGGTTAAGCAAATCTTATCGCCAAACAATGATAATTTTAAGTCTTTAGACAGTGATTACTTCTCAAAACTAAAATTAGGTACACAAAGCCCTCTCGTGCAAGAGTCCACTTAGAATTGGATTGAATGATGTAGGTACGTATTGGAGTTGTCTTCTCAGTTTTATAGTTTTTCCACTATACATAAACAACTATAAAATTCATAGTTCACATAACAACCCTACAGCATTTCTAACACATGATCTCTTCCCTCAAGGGTCCTTCAAGCAAATATACTATTTCCAAAAAATCTCTTGAAGCTAGGAAAATGTAGTGTCACGTTACAGGCAGTTTATTTACTCTATTCTTGGCGGTATAAAGTCTAACTCGGACTGCTCAGATCGATTTATTGTAGTTAACTTCCCAATGTGATTATATTGTTACTATACATACATCAACAACAAAAAAAAATAGTAGTTCACATTACAAACTTACAGTATTACTAACACATGATATCTTTACTCAAAGGTCCTTCGAGTACCATATACCAAGATCTACACAAGGGTCCTTTGCCCATATAAAATTTCCAAAAAATCACTTGAAGCTACGAAATGTAGTGTCGCGTTACAGGCAGTTTGTTTACTCTATTCTTGGCGGTATAAAGTCTAACTCGGGCGTGTTAATGGCCGCGGTGAAGACCGGAGGGTTCCGCGATTTATGGATGCTTCTAGAAGCTGGCTTGAGGTGGAAGCGAATGTGTGGATGTTTCGAATTTTTGGAGACATACAAAAAAATATGAGGGTTTTTTTTTGTAAATTTAAGTGTGAATTGGTATTTATTCTGTTGTTAAGATGAAAACTTGAAAGGCAAAAAATAATGAGAATAAACGCAATCTAGCCTAGTTGAAAAACTTAACACGTATTGTGATTGAATGACCTCAAAAGTAACTGTAGCGCAGAAACTAGTTAGGTATTTTGCATACAATACACTGAAATGGCAATTGGTTTTGTGGTTACCGTACTCGAATTTAACAATCAAAACTTTTGAATCTATAATTTCTTAAACGGTGTACAAATACTAAAGTTTGAAACTGCATCCTGAAATGGTGTAAAATATCTAAGTTTGGAAATACATACATATGTAAAACTTAAGATTTAATATCAAAAAAATTTACATTGGATTCATTCATTTATGTAATTCTTCATATAACTACTTTATTTTGAAAAACCGCTTAAGGACTTTCACTTGGACCACAAACCAAGTGCAACACTAGGGTTCCTCAGGCGGCAGTATAAAACGCACCTGTTATACAGTGGGCGAGTGTGATTGCTCCGTATAATTGAATTACGCACTGAAAGATATACGATTTCATTATAGTAGGTGCCGCTTTATGGCTAACTACGGAACCCACACCAATTTATTTTGAATATATTGAATTGGAGATTTTTTTATTTTATTTTATTGTGTTTTTATTATTCTGTTATATGGTTATGTAAAAGGTTGGAGTAATGAAAGGTATATGATTCAATATTTTTGTTATACCTACTTCTGTATACAGAAAGTCAATTTTTTGGTGGCAAAAGCATTTTATCTCATAGCAGATTATAGTAAAAATCAAACAACTCTCGCCAGGGACAGTAATCTTTACTAACCCTAAAGGCTCCGACACCTCTGCACCGATTTAAAAAATCTTTCTCAGTTAGAAATCTACACTCATGCCTAGTAGCATAGGCTACATTTTATCCCGGTACGGGCAATATATCTATAGTTCCTACAGCACCCTGGGGAAACCGCCGAGAAAACAGCAAGTATCTACATAAGTACCAAAACTATCCTTTCTATTGTTATTACCAAATTACACATAACCCTATCAATTATTCCATCTCCTACAATAGACAGAAAGCTATCAATCCACCCATACAATAACAACAAACGTCACAATACAACAAGGTAATCAGACAGCAAATACAGCTAAATGTAGTCAGAAATTCTAATCAAATGCACACAAATACTAACTGGCATAACCATGTGCAATCAACGTGTTTGCCGAAGACAATACCGTGTATACATATCTTATGTCAGCTTGATTATGAAGCGAGATTATATTGATAGACTTCTGGGTATAATTTAGGTGTATCTATAACGTTATTACGAAGCTGAAGAGTCTATTTCTTGCTTGAACGCGCTTATATCAGTAACTATTAAATTGTCTTGAAATTTCAGTTTTAAATACCCACGTACGTGGAATAGTGACTCGCTGACGGAAGCTAGTCTGTTATTGGAACAAGAGTATGTTTTATTGCATAAACGTGCGATAATCACCGGAACAACTGGACCAATTTGGAAAAATATATCATTGTTAGATAGCCTATTTATCGAGAAAAGCTCTACTTTTCATCCGGGTACGCAAAGTAATTCTTTTGGGATTCGGAAAAAACCTCTAGTGTAAGCTAGTCTGTTATTGTAAGGTCTCATATTTCACTTTGATTACTTTCATATTTCTCTTCCTTTTATCTACCTAAGCTGAATTTTAGACAATAATATTCGAGTAGCTCTCATTAAGATGGTGTAGATTTGAACAAATGTTTGCCATACGCATTACAAGCGTGTAGCTCGTTAATATTAACCCTTTCTGCCGGGAAGAAAATTAGCGCCGATATTAACAAGTGGTTTTAATTTTTAATTTGAATTTGCATTGTTCGTTTGCTTAAGAGACTAGAATCATCTCACGAATACCTGCCTGAATTTTGGAAATAATATAACAACAGTTTTTCTCAGTCTAAAATGTTATATTTTTTTGCATTTTCTTAGACCGAAAGCATATATTTTTTAATTCTCTCTTTGTATTCATATTTACAGTAACAATATTTGTAACCTTACCATGCCTTACCTAAATGAAGTAAAACTAAAATAAATTACAATGAACAAAAGAATATTTATAAATCATTAAAAAAAGAAAGAAATTACATGCATTTTCTTTATTTTTCTGGCAAGATTATTTCGCAATTACAAAGTTATACAATTTTTTTTAAACCTTTTAAATGATAATCATAAAAAATAATAACGCTTTTAAGAAAAATATTTTACCTTTTAAAAACTTCGCTATTACGCAGACAAAGCTGCAGCCGCAAGACAGTGTCAACACGAGACGCGTTGCTTCACTCGCGTCATATCGTTACAGCACTTTGCAAATTGCCTGTTTTGGTAAGACGTATCAAAGTTGGTCTAAGTTTAGTGTTATTTAGGCGTGTTCTTAAATATTACCTACTTCATTTTTATTTGTTAAAAAAATAATGGCAGATGAATGAGACACAGCAGTCTAGCTTCATGAACATACGTTAAAAAAATAACGTTTCCCAAGCTATATGTTTTGCTGCATAAAACTGTCCCTAAAATCAACAAGTTTTTCTATAATAAGTCCCGTCACTCCACAAAATAATAACCCAACTAATATCCCATTCTAAAAGGAAAATAGTTTCCACTACTTTCAACTGTAAAATCCAACGTCGCGAGTACAGAGCGCCTAACAAGCGCACTCTGCAAATTGGCCCCAACCCTGCAACTGCGACGCGCCGTCGTTAAGCGAATTTAGCGCTAATTGTGTTTGACAGACCATGCAGAGTGAGTGCATTGTCGTGTGCGACGTTTTGTCCGCGCCGCCTAACTTTTGTGATTCTGTTACTCGTACAACAGTCAGATGTAAAGAGAATGTCGGACGCTCGTCACATTCTTTTGTTTTTATAAAAATGCGATGGTAAAGGGATTAGCTTTGTTCGTGTAATTGTTGCACTCTGAGTTGGGAGGAAATTAATGGATAAGCTGATTAGAAAAATGAAATTTATTTTTATACAACGCAACGCATTTTTTACTCATGGTTCGTTTGGGTTAGATGTTTTGACAAAATAATGGCTCACAAATACTTCTAAACGCGATAAGGAAAGAACTTGATCTCCAACATATTTGTACAACACACATCCCCAAATCCAACAAAAACATTTACCGTAACACAACACCTTAAACCAAAAAAACAAGTGCACAATCAAAATCCAATACTATCGGCCATTTTCGCTCACTTTCGCTTAACCCTCGCGTAACCGCTTGCGACCACTTTGTATTCTGGTCGCGGCGACCAAATGCCGTGATTCTGAAGTAAATAGCACTTCAGGAGACTTCCATTGTTTGCAATGTTACGAACTAAGATGAACTGAGGCGGGAAATTGATTGTTTGACCAGATTATTGAGGTATAAAACTGTTTTATTTCGTTTTAAGGCTTGGTTTAGTGTAATGCTAATTTTAAGGTTTATTGTTTGGTGTGGTTGGGTTGTGAAGTTTTCGTGAACTGTATTGGGTTACCTCCTCTTATTTTTTGAATATTTTTTTAGAAATAAACGACTTTATTGTTTCCTTTCAAATTGTCAGTTAACTGCACAGACGGTGGTGAAATGAATTTAAGTACATAAACTGCTACCAGCAAATGGAATTGTTATGTATTTGAAAATACTAATCAATTCTTACTGTCTGAGTGCATCAAGAATTCCTATACAAGATAGCTAATTTATCTACTCCATCTAATCAAGAAAATACACTTTCTACAATCACTGCAATAAAGTTTAACAGCTTGAGCGTTAAGATTTTATTACATAACAAAGACAGTCTACTAATTTGCATTTGTTCTTAGACATTAAACAATAAACTACGTTTATTAAGTACCTAATAAAATAACTAATAAGACAAGACTTTGCAGTCATTATTACAACAGATAGTGACTATTTAGGCAGCTTGCTCCCACCTGCTTCACGAATTCATTTCCAACGGGTCCAAAGCGAAAAAAAAATGTTTTAAAAAATCCTTCCATCGAGCTAGAAAAGATTTTAAGTAGATACAGAGAAGAATTTTGATATTCTGACCATACACAAAAATTTTTATAGCTATGAGGAAAGAATTTGAAGGTGTATTTTAATTTATTTATTTTGTTCTACAATATTTTGGACACAAGTGAAAGAAGTAGGTATATGAAAACTTTGCTAACAAAAAACAATGGATTTGGTAGTAATTGGGAACAAGTCGACTATTTCGCCCTAACCCTTCTTATCTGAGTCTAAATTTCCAGCTTAGCTGTCTGTCTGTCTATCCTTCTGTCTCGGGGCGCTCACGATCTTAGACTAAGGATTAGCTTAGTTACCATTACTGGATCCCTTCGGGCTTAAGTAGAAATCAAGGGAACTAGCGGTCGGGTAAATATTGGCTGTGTTTGTTCTAGCTCGCTGTGGCTAGAGGTTGTAGCGTTAAAGTTTAAAGATGCATCTGAATATCGTACGTTGTTGCCAAATTACTTTTGAATTATTGAGAAGATTGTGTATTTAATTATGTAGGTGTTGAGCTGTAGCTGGCAGTTTTCTGACTTGATGATAATGATGAACATCTTCTTTGGTGGGTACTTATAGAGGTGCAAAAAAATTTAGTGATGTGTCGTACTGAGAAAAAATTTGGCACCTATGAAACCTACACAAATCGCCACCAAAAATCAATCCACCGACCTACAAATATTTTCTCAATTTTTGTTCTTTAGACAAAGGTGAAACGTCGCACGACATTCTCGTCACGTCGTCGCGAGAGATTACGCGGTGAGCTCGGTCGCAGCGATCACGCACGACCGGCCGCCATTTTAATTTGCAACTGTCGAAAACTTGTGCCGTCGACATAGACCGCCGCGGCGTGTAAAGGGTTAACTAGATTTTTTTTTTTGAGTATATTTTGTTGGTGTATTTTTTTATTGTTTTCTGATATTGAGTTTAAAATAAATCGAAAGCTTTTAGCTACAGGTGCAAAATTTTTGATATCTCTGTCAATAATTTAAAGTCTAATTCGATAAAGAGATACGTAATGATGGTTGATAGCAAAGGAAATAGAAAAGAAAAATACACAAAAAAATAATTATAAACAATTACTTTCCCAGCTGACAAAATCTTTCAAAACCAACCTTCTATCGAAGTGAAACGTGTCCTCACAATTTTAATCAAAAATCACTGAAAACATCGTGTTACCAGAACATTAGTACCACCTAATTTAGATGGTAGATATTGCCGAGTCAAAAGTTAATGGTTTTTGGAAACCCCTAGAACCCATAACTGTCACGACCTGATATATTTTGTTAATTATCTCGCTTATTAGAACATAGTACCTAGCATTTAAAATTTCATTCTCTTAAAAACAACAAAAATGTAGGCTGGTAGCATTTTGAACGCTTTCAACAAAGTTAACAACGCTTTCAATGTAAAAGCACTATTAGGATAGAAAACACTTAATAAGCGAAGGATTTCAAAGAAATTTTATTAAAGTAAAATAGTACAGTTAAGAGAACGCCGAGGAATAAATAATAGTTTAAAAAAACTAAAAAACACGCTTTTTATAGAAAAACGAACTAAAAAATAGGAAATAAATTTTAATGAATTTAAATTAAGAAAACAGTGTTAAAATTTTCAATGAATATAAATTAATAATAGTGTGAATACAAAAAAAATATTTAAAAAAAAGCGTGGGGTGCATGGTGTCAATAGTTATAAATATTTTATTGACAGATATGAGTACAGTGATTTTCATTTCGATAATATCTTAAAAGCACCCCACGCTTTTTAAATATTTTTTTGTATTCACACTATATTAATTTATATTCATTGAAATTTTAACACTGTTTTCTTAATTTAAATTCATTAAAATTTATTTCCTATTTTTAGTTCGTTTTTCTATAAAAGCGTGTTTTTAGTTTTTAAACTATTATTTATTTTCTACTTTTAGTTTGTTTTCAAACTATTATTTGTTTTGAAGAATTAAAATTCTCTTTAGTATACAAAATTTGTCAATATTAGAGAAAACGGCTAAAGATAATTATTGGAAATAAAAATTAACATCGAGTCCTGCCTTATCGACTGTAGAGAAAAATTCTAGAAAATTTTAATTAATTTTCTTACCTTATCGACTATAGATGAAAATTATATAAATTAACAAAGATCATATTTTGCAAATTGAAAAGCCTAGAAGTCGGTGTCTAATGGATGTTACTAAGTTAATTTTGCCACCGACTTCTAGGCCGATGCACCTAAAATTAGTTTTTTTGCTTTTTAGTGTTTTGGGAACTCGGTTTAATTTTTTGTAAAAGGTTATTTATTTAAAGCTTTTCAGTGATACGAATAGTTGTCACTATCCATACAAGTGGGAAGTTCTCATCAATACAAAGAATATAAGTCCAAACGAGGTATTTTACATATTCAGTTGTCGAGTTCCCTTGACTTTCTCTGGTCTCCATCATCAGGTCAGCTCCAAACCTTCACTGTTGCAAAGGTCTTGTCAATACAAATAATTTAAGCCCAAACACGAGGTAGTTTACATATTCAGTTGTCGAGTTCCCTCGACCCTCTCTGGTCTCCATCATCAGGTCAGCTCCAAATCTTCACAGTTGAATAGTGCTTTTAGGCGTACACCTAAGTGTCAAGTTTTTACCCTATGTATGCCTACAAGTTTTGAAGGTTGCCCTCGATTTCTCAGGGTTTCCATCATCAGATCCTGACCTGATGAATATGGGACCAACTGGCAGCTATTCCAAGTCGAACAAAAAAAGAATCACGTAAATCGGTCTATAAACCTCGGAGTAATCGATGTGTATGTGTAACCTCCTCCTTTTTGGGAAGTCGGTTAAAATGGAATAATTTTATCAAATTAGTGTATTGTCATCGGTCCTCAATAAATCTACAAAGTTTGAACGAAATCTGGCCGTTTAAAGTGGGTCAAAATCGCGCCCAAAGAAGTCGGTTACAAACAAACATACAAACATACAGGTGAAGCTAATAAAAAGCGTGTAAAAAGGGTATTCCTATGACAATTTATAATTATAATATACTCGGACTCTATCCTGAAGTTTCCGAAGCAAAGCGACCTCTACAAAAATATTCTAAAGCTATCCATCTTCAGAAAAAAAAAACTCAGTGTAATTACGAATTTAAAAAAAGGTTGATCAACCGAACCAACCATAGCTCTTAATTTAAGCCATTAAGCCCCCCATCCACGATCGCGTGACAATATCAATAACATTGTCCAAATAATAGGTGTGTTGAAAATCTATGAGACGATACATCATCGTTACTGTGTACTATAATTATTTAAAATGGAGTGAGAATTTGTGGAAATATAATTGTAATGAGAAGTTAATTGAGTCGGAATGTTGTTTGTAAATAAACTAAAGTCATCATTATGTACGTAATATTGAGACATTAACTGCAAAACAACAAAATTGTCTATATAAAAAAAAAGTTACATGAGTTTCATCTCGGAATATATAGTGTAGCTTCCCAACAGTGAAATAAATTATCAGATCAGTTAAATATGAGCCTATTCAATGCAAACAAACAAATAATAAAATCTTTTCAGCTTTCTAAAAACTTCATCATAAAACAGTATTTTCTATCACAAAACTATAGCTCAATTTCCAACACACTTTCCAATACAATTCAATTACCACTAACAGACATGTAATTTAAATCTATCAATTGAGAAATTCTAAGTTCACGTCGAACTTAATGAAAGCCATCAACGCTGTCGTAATGGTAATGACAGTTGTAGCCGCTAGGTGTCGCCACCGTCGCCCTCACATTATAGCGTCTAGACAACGATTATTGAAAAATTGTTTACCGTTCATGCGTTCGTGTGAGGCCACCTTAATGTGAGGTGAATGGTATCAATTTGTTCTTTGATTAAGATATTAGGTGCCTTTGGAATGCCTAATGTATTTGTTTAGTTTTTTGTATTGTGTGGGCTTTTGTTAGTTTTTCGATAATTTATGTGTCCCTACCTACAGTTTGGGTTTTTCGGTTGTTGACTTTAATGAGATGGGTGTTAGAAACAGTAGTCGGAACTTGATTAGTTCTTAAACATGTTATCCAAAGCGTCTAGCAATTCGCTACTTTAAAATCCTCATCTTATACTTAGGTACCTAATTTTCACATTAAATTATATGATAGGTCTCCAAATTAGCCAAAAATTACCATTCCATTTAATCAAACCTGAAAAAAAACGGCAACAAATTAAAAATTAAATGACTTTTAAAAACTAGACATTTCTCCTACTCAGTACTTACAAACAAGCGACCCTTTTCAAAGGGTCTCAATAAAGTCCTGTTCATTTAATACTATTTAACGATGGCAATTATTTTAGTCAAGCTGACTCATCTATTCTTAAAACAAAAGATCTTGGAGCCAGTCGTTTGTTTTTAACATCTGAAAGAAATTGTTTTATTGTGCAGACTAATTTTCCTTAGAAAAGGAAAGTTTTTTGGACTTCATGTCGTAGGATATTTGGTTTAGATTTAGCACTTCATTCATTTTAAACCGCCTATGGAACGTGGATACTACTTCACGCACTCGGGTAAAAAGCCAGTAGCCGTCTTTGTTAATTGGGCTATCTAACACTGAAAGAATTTTTCTAATAGCTCCAGTATGTTCTTGACATTACCGTTTTCAACAAATAAATATACAAATTCTTCAGCTTCATATTATATAAAAAATGTCTAGACTAAAAGTCACAATTGCGTAGTTAGCTGTAAAAGGTAGTTATAAAAACTAAAATAACTAGATATCAAGTAACACGTTTTGTAATTAACTTGTTTACGCTAAATGCTACTACTAATAACTCCGCCGGATTAAAACGACACATAAATTAGATAGCTAACAGAAAATTACATATGCAAATAACTCCAACGCTAAACTAGGACTTTCCGTCACAAATAGTTTTCATGGAACCCTATAATCAGTTTTAACCTACGTACACTGCAGATTAAACAGTCGGCTTACTGTTGCCCCGGAGGTTGGCAAAAAAATAATATATTTTCTTAATATCATGTAGGTACCAATCAAAGTTTCAAGTCGGTCTGATACCGGATAAATACCTGATTCTTGTTACGTGAGTACTTCCATTCATCTTCATACTGATTTATGAGCCCAAACAAACCATCGGCCGACTAAAAGTTTGAAGTATGCTCGTGCTCTTACAGGGATACTGACAAAACTAGACCCATCCCTTTCACTCTCCTTTATTTTATTCTAGTATGAAATATAGCTGTCTTCTTCACTCTCCATAAATTGTTTGAGATCGAGGTCAGTTTTGCGTAATAGATAGAATTGACGTGGTAATCCGAAGCTTAGTTAAATAGAGAGGAACATCGGTTCAAATAACAGTAGCTTTTGCTACTGTTGAGTGCTGAAAATAGTTTAATATTGATTCATTCTGCTGATTCGGCTAAAGATTTAATTGGGGTACCGGGGTAAAAGGATGTCTAGCCTTCCTATCTTCCTGTCTATTTAAGAGAACTTGGTAATATATACTTTGGGGCAGCCTAAGCCCCAAAGTATATATTTTCTTAAGTCCCGTTCCAAAAACAATACGGCCTCGATATCCTACTCCAATCTTCGAAAAAAAAAAGAAGAAAAAACAAACAGGAAACTTAGACCCTTCTCGAATTTTACGTCGGAATATTTATGACCAACTTAACAGATTAAATATTTTACGGGCCCTTTTAAGTGGCTTCGCAGTCATTCGATATGCGTTAAACCAATAGCTACTGTTTTTACATTGACTCGAAAGAACAGCAAATCTACTTCTAATAATCTGGAAACGAGGGAAGGAAAATGAGCTTATGGCTAAGTTACAGCAGCAAGGGCTAATCGATCAAAAAGTTAAGCAACGTTTGGTACAGTCCCTTCGTGGATGGGTCCACCCTTTTTGCCGTCACGAGTTCATCCGTGTGAGAAGACTCTTTGAATAATTGGATCCCAGCTGTTGTTTGTGCATCTTTAGCAGTCATTACGCGTAGTCAGAAACCAGAAAGTCCGACGACGCACAACACTGGGTTGAGGAGATCAGTTAGGCAGTCGGTCAATGTAAAACACTAGTACTCTGCTGCATCTAGTTTGACTAGAAGCCGTCCTCACCATAATTGGGAAAAGGCTCAGCAGATTTTAATTCCTTTATTAAACCCTTCTTAAAGAGGTTTCGATAAACTTGATCCTTGTCACAAACGCACTCATATTAAGATTTATGGCACATAAGAATTGGACCTTCTGCAGTTTCTTTCGTTCAAAGTATTAAACGTCAAAATGAAATATATCCGTTGTGGCTATTGTATGGAATGTAACACTTATTTCCCTGTGCCCTTTGGATCGTAAATCATGTTTCAGGTTTTTGATTTTGTTTGAGTAGTTTGATTCTTTAGAGGTTTAGTTTTGTGGGCGAATTTGATCCGGAGTGTGGGCATAACCTTTTACTTAATATTGTGTAGCTCTAAAAGAGGTTTGTTTGCAGTAAAACTATTAAGCAACTTTTGCAGATATGTCATTGCAAAATGTATATAAAAAAATCTTTAAAAATAATATAATTATAGGTACTTACAGAATTTGATCATATATTTTTCGTATTTATTGTTGACTTCGTTACTTATCTATAAAAACGTTAAAATACGTATGCTAAAATGTACGCTCATTTTCATTTTAATCCACCAATCAAGTTTAAAAGTATCGCCAAATAAAATCCGACATATCCATTACCCAAAAACGGAATTCACACGTCAATCAGTCCTTTTCAAAATCAAGTGTCAAAGCGAACTAACGAAACTGGATATAACTAGATATTGGCAGCCAAATCCGGTTTAAACCGGACTGGGCGCGAACATTCGTTCGTGGCACGCTCAAACTGAGTTTGACTACATGGCTGAAATTCAGGTGTCGACAGTTATACCAATTAGGGCCTTCAGCCCAATTTGCATGTCAAAAGAATGACCTTTTAAAATTAACTTTGACTTAATGAAGTTTGAAAAAGGGGAAATTAACGCTTGAATGTAAATTGAGGTAAATTCTTCAGATGTGGTCCCGCCTTTGACTTGCTTTTTTGATGGTCGATACTCACGGTTATTAGCACTGTTAAGGTTACAAGTCAAATTACTTATGTTAAATAGTTAATCAAGTATCTAGCGGCACTTCCTTATAGAAATGTAAAGCTTTTTAATAAATAATTAGTAAATACCTACAGTTCGTTATAATTCAAATGTATGTACCTACATGCATTTTAAAGCAACAATTACCACTCTACCGTAAAATAACCAATAAATCACAGCACACACCATTAAACTCGTATTTACACAAAGCAAATCAAAAACAATAAACAACATCCCAAAATGTGTTCAACACAGTTTATTTATTAAATTCCAATCAAACATACAAACAGAACCACAAAGCTTTGTTTACTATCGATTATGTTTTGCATAAAATCGATGTAAAATGTATATCGAATATTCGATTTATGCCCTCATCATCGGTCTAGCCTTTTTCCAAACTATGTTGTTTGTGGGGTCGGCTTTCAGTAGGATGCAGCTGAGTACCAGTGTTTTACAAGGCGACTGACTATCTGACCTCTCCAACCCAGTGACCCAGGAAGTGGTCTTTCTAGCTTCTGTCTACGCGTAACGAGTGCCAAAGATGTGCAAATGACAGCTGAGATGAACCAATTTAACTTGGCTTTTAAAACACGGTGGAACTCGTCATGAACTAGATGGTCACCAATCTATAGAGCGACCGCACCAAGCGTTGCTTAACATTTAATCGATCAACCCATGTCGCTGTAACTTATAAACTCATCTCCCTTCCTTCGTTTCCACATTATTAGAAGTAGATTTTCTGTTCTTTTGAGTCAGGTTAAGACACCAAGTTAAGACTGGTTGACAGACTTGTTGGTTTCTGACAACCCGTAACGACTGCCAAAGACTTTCAAATCACAGCCGAGATCTATACAGTTTATTGGCCCTTCCGAAACTTGGAAGAATTCGTTATAACATGATGGCCAGCCATTCACGGACCGACCGCGCCCGGCGTTGCTTAACCTTACCATAGACCGATCTGCTCAGTTTTGACATAGCCACAAATCATCTCATAAAATCGATCTATGTATATCGAGTATTCGATTATTCGTTTTGTGCCCTACACACAGGATTTCATAAAATATTGGAATGCGACTATAGCGTGATATAGTTTGTTAAGTGTCTGCTTACGCTCGTAAAGTGGATGCGTTATAGCTTCAAATGTTGATTTATGGTAATGCAGTAATATCGCCCTATGATATGAATATGATCTTAATCTGTACTGTTTTAAATGGGAAGTTTATGGGTGTGTTTTAATACAAAGTTTTATGAGTAACGCTGCGGCTTTAATATTTAAATGCGCTTACAAAAAGTTTGTATCTTCATTTTACTTACTAATATTCCCTTTGTTTGTTACAGGTATGTCCACCAGACCTTCTCATATCAAATTACCAGTTACACACCGCAGCCACAAAACAGGTTTTTACAAAAATAGATTACAATAGAAAGCGAATGACAAAACACGAGATTACACCGTTGCCCTCATTCAATACTGCTCCACATTCAAAATAAAGATTGCAAACAAAAGACGGTTGGTTTATCCCCTCTATATATAACGGTCACTACACATAAGCAAACAGCCGAAATACCCAACAAATCTCAATCCTAGCAAAGAGGCGAAATGTCAAATGCCATTCGAAAGGCACCGCAAGATTAATGCGCCATTACAGGCAGAGCGAAATAAATATATGATATAAATCCGCTACCCCAACCGAGTATTTTCGACTCAGACTACAGCAATAATGTGGTGAAATATGAAAACTGAATTTGCTTCCAATTTAACGTTAGCTCCTCGAATAAGGTTGGGTATTAAGCCGGCATTTTTCATGTGTATAGAAAAGAATGATGTAAATATTGTTGTGAATTTAGAGCCTGAAGATATAAGAACTATAGCTGATTTGACAAATGATAAACAAACTGTTTCGCTTCAAGCCCTTGAGACGCTCTCGACAATTTATTTAACAAATGTTTTGTAGAAAATAGGAAATCTAGAGCCCAAGATGGCATCCGCTGAGCAAGCAATCCCCCAGACAGATGACAAAACCTTGCCGACAGAAACTAATAGGAGCTTGTCTTAGGTATTGCAACTTTAAAATAAAAATTGCAGACACAACTCAAATAGTTTTCTTGGTGAACACAAAAATATTATGAGAAGAAAATATTTCAGTCAATAACGCTAGATTTAGAAAAAATACCAATCCTTTTAGTAAATGAAATGTTCTATTTGCAATATTTAATCAACTTAATGAGCTACATCATAACCCTAAAATAAACGAAATAATCTTACACAAAAGAAGTCCACAAAGTCGTAACTCCAAATATAAAGAATTTGCATACTTAGGTGGAAACTCAAAAGCTGTGAATCTCTTCATTAAAGCAAGAGCGAGCAAAGCGGACTCCGAGAGATCCATTTCACAGACTGAGAAGTTTATTTACACTTTTTCTTTAACACCGACATTAAAGTTGATGTTAGCTTGTGAAAGTGTTTCTTGAATATGAAAGGGTTGAGGGTAATGTGTATCTGTACGTAGATTTCTGATGTTGGAAATGTTGTATTGAATGAAGTTGAAACATATAGAGAAAGATATTTTAAGCCTTTTTGTGCATGTGTAGAACCAGATTAAAGCGTTATAGGACGTACTCGTAGAGACAATTACTGGAAATACAAATATTTTTGTACACAGCTTTGTTATCATCATTTGAAATTCAAACGCGTTCGTTATACTTTTCAAAGTTCCAAAGCAGCCATTCTTAATAAACAATAACCCGTTCACAATAAGGGACCAAAATCAAATTCCAATCATTTGCATCCTTAAGCCGGTGCAATAAAAGCAAACACGGATTTGGGAGCAGCATCAGTAACTTTGTATGAACAGCTACCAAAGCACCGAGTCATTGTATGGCGAAAATTTAAATCAGTTTAGCCGAGTTTCGGATTATGACAGTGTGAAGCCCCGGGCCGTCGCTTCGGCGCCATCTCCATGCAAATTGGGCCTCGGATATGTAGGCCGTATTTCCAGTCCGGATATTCCGGGGTGGATTTAAAAATTGTTTTTTGCTGCCTTAGCATAATTCGCAATTTGTTAACTTTATCACTACTCCCTTATTTGGGAGTTGCTTTGTTTGTTTATTTGATTTGAATGTACCCCAGACGTTTGAGACTACTCTCTCCACATGCTCAATGATATATAAGGTTATGAACTTCGGAATCTTATGCAAAACTTTTTGCTTCTAACTTCCATCACTTACATAAACATTCCTTTCACATTAAATCAGCCACAGCAAAAACATTTCCACAATTTTATTCGTCAGCAAATATTTTCATAGCACTATTAAAAATATGAATCTTTACTTTGCTGTCACTAGCAGTGCTAACAAACAGTACTAAAAGCTGAATAAACATCCTTGTCTGGCAGTATCCCCCTATTTATTTTTAATGTTCCGCGCCTTTTGAACTCAGATTTATACCTAAATCTTTGCTGTCACAGCCAGAGATGGCAAATTATATTATATTTCCTTCTTCTTCTGTGTGCTTTAGATGTTGATTGAGACTTATCGGATCAATTCCGTTATTGATTTGTCAAATGTCATTACAAGGAAGGAATTGGAACAGTATTTCGTCTCAACTCAGTGGTTTATCAAAGGGAAAACGGTCTTAATGAGTCTTGTAGGGCTTTTCTTTGGTGTTCGAAATGGAATCGGTTGCCTTGGTGATTGTTTCATTTGCTGTTGTTTTATTTGGCTTTACAAGTGAACAAATACATCTCGCTTTATGGCCCGGAAGCAAATCAGTCGACTCTTCATAAAACCTCATCTTCCTTACGAATACTTTCCCAGTTATTCAAAATCACCATGGGCCGAAAAACTAAATCGATTAGGCATACAACACAAGAAGTTCTCAACATTGATGTTTTCACATAAATCAGATGTAATTTCGAGGAAATGTGCCCACTGAACTTGTTTCTACCAACTATAATAGTGGAGAATGTACTTATAGTGTTATAACAAGGTACATTTACTTGGTAGTAGAAGCCAAGTGTGATTGGGAAAGTTTTTTATGTGCATACACTGGGTTGTTACGTTCAGTAGTTCTACCATGATTTATTTTATTGCAGTGTAAATTGGTTTTAGATGGTAACTCTGTTGTGTATTGTATGGTGTTGGATCTATTACTTCTTGTGTCTATAGTTAGATCTTCTTTTTTGTTGTAATTCTTGTTTGTGAGATGTGCTCCTTTATTTACTGAACTAATTAATGTGTTGTTTCTTTTTTAATTGTCTTACAAATGTTTCCTGCTGTTATTCTTCCGTGACGTTTGACTTATAAATATTACTCTAAAATGTCATGCTTTACTCGCTCATGTTGAAAGCATAATTGTTTGTTATGAGCATTTTCCTTGAAATTATCAAAGCTATTTATAATTGGCTTTATTTTAATGAGAAACGGAATCGAAAATACAATATTTTGTTTCAAATTACTGTGTTATTTGTTTGCCCTGACCTGACCTGCTAACGTTTCTTTAATTCGTATCGAGTTTGAGCACACTTTATTTTCTTAGAACATGTGAGCTTTCATGCTGATTATTATTAGCCTACTGAACAAAACACTGGAACTAGTAATTTCTATAATATTTTTACTCTAATTTGTAACCATATAGACATAGACGAAATGAGACTTATTTCGGTAACACCACATGCGTTTTAGCATGCAAAGGTTTAAAAATCTTATTTTTCTCCTTTAACTATTTTGAACTTCCAACAAAATATTGCCATTTTATGACACCTAATGCTAACTTTGAACCTTTAAAAAAGAAATAACGACACTCGTTACAGTCACAAAACGCGCTCAGATCAAGTTCCCATTCAAACAAGAAGTTGGTTCTTGCTAGAACTTTGTACTGTCTTGCTTGTAGTTGCTTTGTGCAAGGAAAGCCAACACCAGTGTCTGGGCACGCCTTTTTGCGATGTCTGCTGGCAAAGTTGCTCTACTTAGAATATTCGCGCTGAATATGCTTGTTTTGATGTTGTTTTGTATTGTATGGTAGTTTTATTTTTTACTGTTTAGTTGGAACTGCAAAAACTTAGAATTGGTTTGTTAGACATACGATATACAAACACTAACAAGATTCTTACAGTTAAATGCAAATCTACAAACATATTATATGAATTAAAATATTTGACATTACATACAATTTAAATTAGGATATTAACACAATTTGCCAGTTAGTGCATATTTCATTTGACGAAATAAAAAATAATTTTATATATTTAACAAAAGCTTAGTTAAAAATTAATTTCAAAGTTTCGTAACTTTGAAAGATACATAAACTAAAATATAAATAAAGTCCTCATACACAAAACAAATCATAGGAAATTAAATTTGGGTAACTTAATTAACTTCAATCATCGAAAAAATATCAACTTGTATTTTTGCCCAAATGATAACCAACACAGTTATTAACCTATCAATTAATAAAGACAAACAATGTAAAATGAAAACAGATCTTTATTGATACATATCACGATAGTAATTAGCGCTCTCGCACCGATGATCACAACGCCCCCAGTTTGCTTTCCACGTTGGTTACCTTACTAATTGCGTTGTAGTCTTGGGTATTTGTTTTGGTATATATCTACATATAAATCATCGTATTGTAAAGAAAAATTCTCCATAAACTGTCTGCTTGTTGACGAAAAAGTCACTAACTAGTGGATATTTTCCAAATTATTGCAAATTTCTAGACCACGAATTGACGATAAACTCAGGAACTACTGAATCGCTTTTCACGCGATCTGATGAATAATGATTGATATGGTTTCCTGTTATGTGATGTATGTGCTTACCTATCAATACTTTAGAAAAATTCTGCACTTTTGTGAAAAAGGTAAAGAGCAAAAAGTAGTCTTCTGCGCTAAATGGGCTTTCAACCACTGAAAGAATTATTCAAATAGGTCCTAAAGAATTACCCAGATAGATCCCGAGACTAGCTTAGCGTGTTCAAGCATAAAAACAAACTCTCAAAATAATTTTAATCTTTTATTTTTTATTAATTATCCCTGAACTCTTTACTTAAATTATATCTTATCTATATCAATTAAATTACCCAAAACAATCAATGACCTATCAATACGATCACAACTGTTATCACATCTCAACAATGGCCGACCGATAGTTATCGAACTCACAGCGTGTGTCAACCACAGAGGCTGTAACACAAATAGTATACATACATACATGTATGTCTGTCTGTATGTATGCATGCGTGATTGTTGCGGTAACTGTAATTGTACTATACTTGGTGGTAATAGTAGGTTGTCAAATTGTGTTTGATGAGATTGTTATCAACGATGTCTTGCTTTGGTTTTCACGATCAGAAGAATAAATCTGGTATGTACCTAATACTATTGTTTTTTTATTAGTTTTGTAAAACGCTGGAAAAAAAGTAGTATCGCCCCTCGTAATAAATGTAATTCGGAAGTTTTAAGATTATTTTGTCGCGTCACCGAAAATATAGTGGTACCGGATCGCCAGCACAAAAAAGTTACTAGCCGTTTGTGTATCTGACATGCAGATTTTTAAAAGAGTCTTTATTATATTTATTTGCATGCTACAGAAAGATTTTGTGTAGTTTTTTTTTTATTGCGCATTATTTTAAAATACAAAAAAAACCCAACACATTTACACATAAAATTCAAAATCACTCCTACATATTCGTGCCGTATTATACGTGCCGCTTACGTTTCATAACTTTCCATCAAAAATATCATACGTATTCAAATGCAAACACTTGCTACATTCAAATATACCAAAATATACTCGTATTTACGAAATTCCACAAGTTATTTCGTTGACAATTGTCAGTGGTTTGCATAAAAAGATCTCATTCCACGATCGGGATCGTCATTTCTAAAAGATATCCAAATAGGGTATTTTGTGAGGTCTCGACCTCGTGCCCGAACATCAAAAGATCCTTCTTATTACTGAATTAAAGTGAAATAGTTTGCTTCTGTAAATATGCGGGTTTATTTTGGCTTTTGCGAATGTAAATATACCTAATAAGATTTTCAGACTTTTTTATTTGCAAGACTTTTTTATATAATTTAGTATATTAAATTCAACTTAACTAGATAGTCTCTAAAATAACCCTTCTTGGCATTAGGGTTCAAATTGCTATAAAGTATTCTCCTAGAACACATATTTTTTACTGTAATTTCATGTTAATTAGACATAGGTACCAAGTACAGTCTAGTTAAGTTTTCAATGTAGCTCAAACTCTATCTTATTTTATTCTATCACACACTTCACTATTTTCATAAAAATACTTTCATAATACAGTGTGAAACTCATGTCATACATTGCGTACACGCGTGATACTGAGAGCTTAAAGTCTTAGCGTATCAGCATACATTGCGTGGTACTTTGTATATTTTGGGCGCGTCATTACCTTCGCATATCGACTTCGTTCATTAGTTGTGTGGTACAAGTTCATTGAAGATTATATTTTTCTAATAATTTCTGCATACCTAGTGTAACGACTGAAAGTAATTGAACTATTACTTAGGTCCTTTTCAACTTATCTAGAAACTACCATCAAGTTAGTTTAAGTAGAATGACACCACAATGACATCCCCGCTTCTCATCAGTTTGAGTAAAAGTAAAGCAGTTGTAATAACCACACATCTGTGTGGTTATTATAACTGCTTTACTTTAGGTATCTACCTATAATTATCTTCTCGATAACTACGTATAGTTCTTTACCCTACAAAAATAAATTTAGAAAAAAAATATTTACTCTTTATCGTCAACCCTTCTTTTGCTCCATGATTTTCATTTATTTTTCCACTTCTCCTGAATAAATGTAATTTTGCGCCACACACCTAATATCTACATGTAAGTAGGTCGCGAACTTCACTCGGTATCTTATCAGCCGTTACACGTGACGTCACGATCTACATAACGTTACCATGTAGTATTATAATAAAACCAATATATTTATCTCGGTTAAACTCTTTTCCAGGAACTCCTAAGTTATTGTGGTAAAGAGTAAAAGTTGTGTAATTAGTACCTACGAAATCAGGATTATACCTAAACACTTAATTAAGTGTTCCTTTTTATCCTGGTAGAACCTTACAATTTTCTAACTAGAAATCTTCCTTCAGAATTTCTACAGTTTCTGGCCCTATGTGAACGACGTACATGATAGTAGGGTCGTTGTCTCAGTCAACATAGCTAGCGAAATAGGGTTGGGTTCTTGCACTGCCTAACCCTTCTGATAAAACACGCGTAAGATACAGGTATTTGTACAGGCAAATATTAATTTAGTTCTTGTGTACACACATGCAAATTCAATATCGTACACCGCAATATCATTGAAATTATTAATGTTGACTTTACCTTAATTTCTCAGAACAACGATCTAACGAAAGCCAACTAAGGACTATCAGAACCTTACCATATTTTCCGAGTTGCCTCCTAAAGGTTTAATAAGGGTCCAAAATTATAACTAATTATCCCAGATTAAGGTTGAAACTTCAGTCCCAGTGCAGCGGCCCAAACAAACAAAGTTAAGCTGACTTTCAAAGCATTATCATGGATTTTGCAGGTATTTGCAAAAATTTGCCGCCATAGCGGGAGCTACGTGACTTTGCATTGAGCGAAAATTTTTGCTGTGTGCATATTCTCAATGATTATTTTGTTGAACACCCTTTGGGGTAACGTTTTTAAATATTTAAGGGGTAATTAGAAAGGGATTGACTTGTTACTTTCGGAAGTTAGGGTTAAACGGTGTATTTATTTAGGTCCCCTAAATTAGGCGTGTTTAATTTAACATCACAATCGATTTCTTTGTAACGACATTGAATTCTCAAATCGTGTATTCTAGTATCTTTCTTTGTTTTATCATACCCTTTTATTTAACAAGATTGGTCTCCAACAAACAATATCGCAATATCTACTGTATTATCATATGAAGTGTGTTCCAGCCCTTAACATCACAATACCCATTCTCTTTGTTGTCATTCGTGTTATTGCATTAATGTCCAATTCCTAATGTACGCTCTCTGGACGTTTCATGTTGGTATTACCAACAGCCAACAGGTTTTTTTATTGTATTTTTACTTTTATGTACATTGTTATTGGCATTGAAAGAATACCTTGAATGGCCTGATTACAATTTCATTTCAAATTAAGATTTTTTAGCAACGCTGCAAATTTTTGTCTCTTTGCTCTTTTTGTCTTCAGTTTTTTCAAGATAACAATTAGAATTTTACTCACGTATATCTTCTATTGTATGTTCATTAGGTTTCTCTCTTTAATCCTTTCTGGTTTTCTCTACTTACATTTGTTTTAATTCTTCTTTAAACACGGTATGTGCATTCGTTTCTTCATTTCGTCCGCTGACAACTATTTTATGATTACGAGCGTAAGATTTAAGCATTTCCACGAAGCGTATAGTTTTCTTCTTAGAACGCTACTTATCGTAAACTGGTGAAGCAATTAATTTTAATGGTTCTCCCACAAGTGGCCTGGTTTCTACTGGCACTAATGCATTTAGTTTGGAAACTGTTCCTTGGTAACTGGCATTCAGGTTAACAACGAACTTGGTTACTCTAATACCTGGGATGACTGGCTTGTGAGGCTGTGGTACTATCAGTTGGCTGGGTGTGGCAATTAAAACTGTTGAATAGAATATATAGATGTCAATCTATAACCTTTTGTTAAAAGCATTTAATATAAATAAGTAGCTGTACTAACTAGATTAGACGCGGCAGCTTTATAATCTAAAAAGCTAAGATTTGTGTAAGTTCTCTCAAAAGATCTGTGTAATAATTAAGAGAAACGTAAAGATCACGAAAATTTTCTAACATGACACGTTTCGAAATCCGAAAAGAAAAAGCAAACATCAGTGTATAACCGACAGCTGCTCAACTTATTTAACAGTTTATCGATCGTTCTATTTACCGTTTACAAGACACCATCAACCATCATCATTGTCTCCGCAACAGTGGCTTTTCCTAAAAAATATCGTCCCATAAGAAATTTTTTACCATCCAATAACCATAAACTCAATTTTTTCGCCCGTCTACCAAACACCCTGGGAAGACAGAGATAGCGAGATAAGTTCTAAAGGAGTAAAAGAGAAGGAAGCATAGAATTTTCGTTTGAGCCATGGAGAACAAAATGACAAGCGGAGATGTCATAACGCAAAATCTCCTATTTAGCGTGGCAAAATGCGAAGTGTTCGGGGGTCGAGGGGACGTTACTGTCTACGCCCTGTTTGGAACACACCCATTTTTTGTAATACCAAAAACCGATGGCTAATATCTCAAAGAACTCGAACGCCTCTCTAATTCACTCGTAACTGATCGTTTTGTTCATGCCCACCATAGGTATTTAACCTAGAAGAAGGCGCCTGATCTATCTGCATTAAGGCATCTCCGCTTATCTTTCCTTACTCCGTGGTATTTTCGCTGAAGCTTTCAGCATCGTTGCTAGTTATTTATGGTGACCTTCGTAGCTGAGTTTAAATACTGGGACGTTTAGCACTTTTTGCTTACATTATGTTTCAAGTAACAAGGTTCATTTTTATTTGCAAAGGTTTTATTTAGAGTGTCTATATTTAAAATGATAACTTAATATTACGTGGTTTTTGAATGTGTGTGTCTCTTTTACTACAAATGAGACCTTTATCGATGTGCTCACAAATGGCTGGCTTAGAGCAAAGATGAATTGATCCAAATCACTCAATTGAGTCAAATCTAATTTTGAGTCGTGCTTAATTCGTGTACGGCAATTACTTTGTTGATCACCATGTACAGTCTGACACCAGTCTAACCAAGGAGTATCGGGTTGCCCAGGTAACTGGGTTGAGGAGGTCAGATAGGCAGTCGCTTCTTGTAAAGCACTGGTACTCAGCTGAATCCGGTTAGACTGGAAGCCGACCTCAACATGATTGGGAAAAAGGCTCGGAGGATGAATTACTTTGTTAATCACATCTTTTAAGACTTAATTACTTTCCCAAGACCTAAACTAACTAGGCAAACCGAATCTCAGTTTCTTCAGCACTTTAATAAAATATTCTAAAAGCTACACTCTTTACAATACAGTATTAAATTTGGAGAGAAACTTTTAAAATTCCGCTACAACTAGTCTGGAAGTGTCGACTCGTAATTCTGTAGACATCTTGAGCAGCCGACCAGACGTTGCAAGTACTCTTGCAGCTAAATACACATTATATAGCGTAGTTTTTATATAAATTGCGACGTAGTTTAGTCACTTTTAGGTATTTATGTCCTGAGTGTTTGGAAGGATTTTTTGCTGGAGATTGGATAGTTTTGTGTTTTACAGACTACTTAGAATGTCTTCAAAGATTCAATTGGCTAAAACCGACGTCTTTATTTATTTTATTACATTATATAAAACTAGCTTCCGCCCGCGCCTTCGCCCGCGTAGAGTTCGGTTATATCGCGTTTCTAAGAGAATTCTTCAAAAGTCCGGGATAAAAACTATCCTATGTTCTTTCTCAAGGTCAACTCTATCTCTACCAAATTTCATCAAAGTCAGTTCAGTGGTTTAGACGTGAAAGCGTAACAGACAGACAGACAGAGAGAGTTACTTTCGCATTTATAATATTAGTAGGGATTGCGTGAAAGTAACTTACTCGTAACTACATGTTGATAACATTAAAATCTTCACCAATTTTTTGCCAGTTTCTCATTTCAAATGCTGAAGTAGATCTAATTCATCGACATTAAAATAATAACAGCACAGACTACACACTACAATTACTACCCTTGAACACAACTCCGATTCACGCGCACCCCATAACTTCAACCAGACAGTAATTTGACAGGCGATGTCGGGTGCAAAACAATAGGTTTTCAGCATACGTCATAAGCAGAAACATGATGGGCTTGTATCATAATATTTGGTTGTCCATGCGTTAGTGAGTGTGCTATTGACGGCCCGTAGTCAATTGGACAGGAATTGGATATTGGGAGTTAGAATAATAGTTGAGTGGTGATTAATTAATTGGCGATGCTAAAATTATTGACAGAATTATTGGGAATGCGGGATAGTGGTTCAATAATGAAATACGTTATCCTTGCTTCAGGAAAAATAGTGGAACAAGAAGAATTACCTACGTCAAAAAACGCTCTGCAACTAAAAATCTTTAGTCCAAGTGCAAATGTTTTGAGGTATATTGTAAAAATTACAAAGTAGCAGCAACACTATCAAAGCTAGGTGACATTCCTAAAACAATGTGCAAGCAATGAACCCTGGAGGCCGAAAGCCGAATGCCGAGCGCCGAATTTACGAGCAAGCTTATCGTTTTTCCCTTCCCTAATTTGATGATTCGCAATTTTTACTGTCTTGGTCTCCGGTGTCGATGTGTAAAAACATAGAATTATAGAAACGGACAATGGTATAGGTATTAAAGATAAAAGTAACTCTTTGTTAATTTTTTTTAAGTTTTAGGGAGATATGTTGGCATAAAATCATAACTTTTTATGCATACCTACCATAAGGTTGTCAGCATATTCAGTTGTTGATATTATGACATATTTTTTAAATTCTTCGATAATTGCTATATTAGTATGTTATACCTATTCATTCTTCATTTACGGAGCGATTTTTGTAAATGTAGCGAATAAAAGTAAATCGCAGAGTCGTGCCTGTGAATTTGAATATATCCCAGACACAACCCATTATAATTTTACTCCATACAAGAAATATTCACATGTCTACATATTTCATCTCGTTTGCGATCTGACACTCAACTCAAAAGAACTACACCGCCATCATTGCACCTCAATATCCTTAAAAAACGCAATTCAAATAAAAGTCCACAGAACGTCAAATCAAAGAAAAGTGCAACAATTTCACACCTGAATAAAATCACTATCTACCCTCCAACAAATTCGTTTTCAAATCCGCGAATACCCGCAAAGTCGCCAGCAAATTGGCAAAACATATCGTCGGCTTTGCCAGACGGACTGGCGGTCTGGCGGTCTGACGGTCTGACGGTCTGACTGAAGAAATCGATTGAAGTATTGGTGCCATACAATCTGGTTGAGCTCTTGAAGACTGCCTGCAGCAACAGTTCCGAAAGGGTGATTTTCAATAGTTTGGGATGGGCTTTGAAGTTCGCGAATTCCGACAGTGAAAAAGATGAGTGTAAATGTTAAAGATATTTTTTTTTTGCACATATCCTTATATGTTTAATCTTACTTAATGTATGATTTTTTAAATTGTTATTTGTAAATAAATTCAAAAAATTTGAAATAGAAGGACGTCGTTGAAATTTTTGTAATGTCGTTTGTTCTTGCTTTTGTGAACGAAGTGTAGGTACTCGCCACAAATCACTAAACGGCTTGTAAATCCCCGCTCACTTCGTGGCCACAACACTAAAGCTGAAGCGGTCGCGGCTTCAGATAAAGCCTTTCAGTGTTTTACAGAGAGCGAGCGATGTGAGCGCTGGGAGCGGAGAGAGCGGTTAGAGCAGACGGCTAGTACAAATGGAGCGATAAATTCTTTATTTATTTTGTGGTTTTGTTTTAATTTGATGACTACTAGGTATTTTTAGTTTTTAACAGGAACTATGTGTCTAGTTTTAGTATCTAATTAGTCTGTCGTCTTTTTGTTTTATTCTAACGGCAGTATAGGTTCGAATACTATTCTTCTGTCTTTACAGATTCTGGGTTACATGTAATTGTATGATAATGGTTACTTATATCATTTCATCTGCCCAGCCTTTTCTAAAAGTCTTAAGCGGATGCACCTGCGTAACTAATATTGTCTTTTTGCTACATAAGTTGTCGTGCCTTTCTGAATCACTACCTAATCCACATCTATGAAAGATGCACATCTATTTCAAACTCGATGAAACCCCCATTATCAACCAATGACGACATAACAGCCAATTCCCATGTTCACTGAATAATAGAGAGATAAATTAATTAGTGCCACTATCAACTAGCACAATACCGTGGGTTTGATTGCTCATTTATATTAAACAGATCAGCTGAATAGCGTAACGATTAAAATATTAATGGGTTATATAAATTAATTTTCGATTTGTAATAACCACTCAGCATTTAAAATAGGTGATTATTATGCATTATTAGCTGTTTCTCGCGGTTTCACCCGGTTCCCGAGGAAACCTCTTCTCGCGCCCGGACAAAAGTAGCCTGAACGATATTCTGATATATGTACATATAACTTACATTACTGGCAGGTTTTATAAAAATCTCAAAAGAACAAAGAAACGAAGAGTCATACAAAAATGCCTTCAAACGCATTTAGTACTATATGTTACCCTATTTTTTAGAACACTTTTAGTAATAGAAAATAGTTAGGTAAACATAAAATGAAAGTCTGACAAGGCGATTTTTTACTTGAATATGTTTTAACGAGAAGCTCAAATGAAATAACCATTCAAATACCAACATATTAAACTTCAAAATAACCACAAAACATCTAAAAAATAACATACCAAACCATGTTAAAAGCACACGATCACAAAGACAACATGAAAACATTTCAGCCGGAGATGGAACGTAGGGAGAACCACGATTCGTGAATACTGCTATATCTTGATGAAATTGTTCAATGAACAATAGCTTAGATTAGTATGGAGGGAGATATTTTGACTAAGAAGCATAGGAAAGTCAAATAATATACTTAGTACTGAATGAGTGGAAAGATAAATCGTATCATGTCATAAACTGAGATTTGAATAAAATGTACTTTTTCTTTTAATTGTACAAGTATATTTACACACATAAATAATGCTTATTGTAACTGTGAAAATCACATTGTATAAAAAAATTTACATCAGGATTTTACGAATATTTTTTCAATCGAACAAAAAGTAATTTCCTTTCTGAAACCTAACACAAGATTTTTTTCACTGACTGTACTGTGCCTCTAACATAGATGCTAGCAATATGTCGAATCATTACAGCGTGTACCTACAAGTACTTATGTGTTAGCAACACCTACAATATGCTCGCAGATAAATATTGACTGTCACATTACTGACACACTGCTGTAATGTTCGACGAGCTTACTATATGTTACCTACAATATTTACTGCTAAGTTTGTATGTGTATCTTATAATCGAATTTCACGCTTCACTTTACTCAGATCGTGTTTTGTTAACCGACTTCCCAAAAAGAAATCTCGATTCTCTTGGATGTAGTCAGTTAAGTACATATTTTTATTTCATTGACATTGTTATACACGTATTATGTGTACTGACTAACTTTTTTCAAGGCTAAAGTAACAGCAAAACTAATAGATAAAACAAATTTGACCGTTACTTTTACTTTATGACATTACTTTGGCTTTAACTTTTGATGAATTGGCTGTTAGAAAATTCATCCATAAATCATTTTTTTTTTCATAAACAGCAAACAGTTATTGAATTAAGTATTCACCTTAGTAACAACCTATAAATCCGGAATTTCACAACGAGTCCGTCAAACAACAACCCCGTATGTCGAATCAGACGTGCGAACAGTAGGCTCGTCTCCGCAAACATTAGTCAGACAGCGCAACGTGTGCCGAACACTACTCGACCGCAGACCGTTGTAATTGTTGTAGGTACAACACTAGCTGTTCAATTAATAGCTGAGCTTTGAATCAATATGTCTGGGGAACAGGTGACGACCTTTGAACTTGTAGATGTAGCTATAGGACTTTTTTCGTGTCTAAGAACCTTTTAGGCACGGAATAAATATGTAGGTACAGCCTTACTACAAAAACTTAAACATCTGTTGAACACTTGTCTAAAAACTTGTCTGTGTGGCTGCATAGCAGACCTTATTGAATGTCATAATCTCTCATTTTTTAGACAAGTGTTCAACAGACGTTTAAAAGTGTTTTTGGTACGACGGGTACAGTTGAGAAGGTTATTGTTAAATTTCGTAAAAATGTCACTCGCACACGCATGTGCATCGACGAGCTTTTATCGGTGCTATGGATTCTGTCAGTACTGAGTGTCGTACATCGAGCACATAGGAACAAACGTGTTTGAGTGACATTGTGACAAACATAAGTACGAAGCTTCACAACTATTTACAAGATACTATAATTAAACTATGCTTTAGGCGTACATCGGTCTTTTTAAAACTAGATTGCAAGAATGCTTTTGGGAGTAACAAATTGGAAAAAAGACGAAACAAAATGGCTATTAAGACTGCGAATAGAGTTACAAACTTGAAAGTAACTGTTATTGAGCAAAATTGGCAACTACACTTCTGTAAATGGTTGGTTAAGTCAATTATTTTTATTCGTTTTCTGGTCTTTTTGCTACATTTTATGAGCTTATTCCGGGAAGTAATGGAGGGTAGTTATATGCATGTAACATAACGTCTTCTTTTATGTCTGAACGCAGACGATTTAGCTATAAGTAGGTACATGTGTAAATTATTGTAGCGTACAGATTCAGATTTGCAATTATTATCTAGCATGAAGATATGCAATTCAAATTCTGAAGTTGACATCTTTAGGTAAATAGCTAGTAACTTTCTACTTGTAATTATTTCTGTAACCCGAATGATTTCGATATATCAAATGATATCAGAAACAGGGTCGACGTGGTGTAAACATCACATTGGAATCCAAACCAACCCTTATTTTAAAAAGCGAACACATTACCCCCTAAAATCCCAACACACAAATCGTATCTTATCAATCCTCATTTCTCCAAAACTCGAACCTTTCACCTTCGGAATCCTGGAAAATCTAATAAAACCAAAAGATACGGGAGATAGGTCCAAAATTACGAGGTCACTCGCGTCCGAGATCCGTAAATCTGTCGCCGGGTCCGTTTAGGGTCCTATCGGACGATAAGAAGTCCGGGCCGCAGATGTAAACCTGCCTTTTGTTCGTGTTTATACGTTTATGGACGTAAATGTGATTATGGGTTGGGATGATAAAAAAGGGAAATATATGTAAGTAGTTATAAATATGAATGGAACTGTTGATAATGAAATAAAACCCTAGGCAGAATATATAAAAATCTATAAAGCGAGAAGTAGGTATAGAATGTGGACAAGACATTCACTCAAAGATTCTCGCATCTCTAGATTTAAGTAAAAGATTTTCTAATACATGAACCTTATTCCAACAGCAAACAAAGTAGCAAGCATGTTTCCTTAGATATCATACAATTCATACTAGGCATCGCTTCATTTTAGGACTCACAAATACCTATAGACAGAAGACTACAGCCCAATTGCTCTTTTTAATCAAGTCCTACCAAAGACAAATCTTTGCCACACAATAGAAGCGAGCACTAAAGTCCGAAATCCCAATAAAACCGTGTAACAAATTGCTACACTACTTCTCAAGTTTTTATTTGCTGCAAATAAAACCCTTTCCTACACGTTACGTTTGGATATCTTCCAACATCGTAATGAAAAGCTAAGATCAAGTTCAGGGCCAAGTTTTGGGCCAAGCGTTAATATTCTATCCAAGTTCAGTGAAAACGCCAAAACGGAGGTGTTTTATGACCGCAACGATGAAGGAATTTTCAACAATGATAACTTGGTAATTCTGGAGTCGTGTCTTTCTCATTTTACGAAAGATAGACGACTTAAAAGAGATTACGTGGATACTTACTATTCTAATTATAAGTCAAATAACTAATTAATGTCCAACTTGCAAAATAAACGATTTCATTTCATTTCAATAATGCTGATGACTTGCATAGCCGTTTTTCTCATAGAAGTAGCTACAGGCTACGAAAACATTCAGCTATGATTGTTACTCTACCTAGAAAATGGCATGTGGCATCCTAAAAAAATACATCATTATTTGTGCTTTTGATGATTCCCAACATTTTTACAGTTTTGGCATTTTGTTCACTGATGGTTCGTATTTAACACAAATTACTACGCCAGAATAAATCATGAGTTACCATGATCAAAACAAAACATTAACTGGTTCTCACTTAAGATAGACTGGCCTAGAGCAGATTACCAATTCTCCCCCGGGACGATTCCGCACCATAACACCGTTTAATGGGTATCCAATACAACGAGTATAAAAAAATTGTAGACGGTGAATATGATTTTCTACTGAACTTTCATTTTTCTTTACTATTGGCAATTATATTTAAGTTTTCATCTCAATATTATGGTAATAATTTAATAAATAATTTAGGTATAAACCGAAAAACATACCTATTACAAAAAATATTACTTAAAAACGCAAAGGTTCCGAATACACAAAAATATCACACAACAAATATCTTTCAACTGAATTATTTATTAAACAGGCAAGACAAAAATATTTAAAAATAAACGAGACTAGAAACAATTTCTTTCGTCTGGCACTACTAGCTACTAGTCTGGAACCAGACGTCGCAATTTCCTTTCACAGAACGTTCAGCAGCCGGAATTGCTTCCTTATCTCAAATCAATTTCTGAATTATACCCATGTCCTTTTCATGCCTTATATTTTCTAATACAAGCATCAAGATTTCTCCTGTTCGCAGTTAGTCGTTAAAAGCTGCCGTATTGATACGGCAGCTTTTAACGACTAACTGCGAATTCTATAACCTATCTATTCTTTGGTTTGGGATAAGAACTTCTTTATTGTACACCAATAGGTCTTACATGTAAGGATGTAAGAAACGAATTGATACGTGTAACAACTCCATATAAACTATAAACTATAACAATATCAAACTATAATTCCAAAACCATTAATAGATTGGTTATAAAATGATAGTAATGCTACGTACGAGTATCAATCATGTTGCTTCATAAACCAGTGATTACAATAATTATTAATTACAAATTGAATACCAATATCTATACAGAGAGGGAGTCGTATCAAAATAGTAATTAAACTATATAATTTATGTTGATAATATAACTTCATAATTAGATTCAGAACTGGGTTTGAGTAGAGCTAGCTTTTATGACAACGATGAAATTTCTGGAACTGTAGACTATATTATATTCGAAGTAGTAGTAGAGGTAATACCTGATAATTATAGTAAAAGGTACTTCATCCTTAAACGAGTAGGTACATTATATCATATTATACGAAATGAAAAACAACCAACATAAACCTTAAACCTTCCATACCATCATCATTCGAATTAAATATTCAAAGAAAATAACGAACCGTAGAAATTTTGCCCTCCCCTACTTTCCCAGCGAATTGTTTTACTATGTATACCGGTCGGCAATAAGAAAGTATACGCAATAAGTGCTTCAGCTTTGTCGTTTATAGCGCAACTTTTTATTGGCGTCGTTTAAGACGTAATATAAAGTTGGTTAGATCGTAAATCAGGATTTTCTACCAACTGATGGATAGAAAGTAATGGGACCTAGGGGTTGCCTTGGGGAAGCTCATAATTGTTACTTGCATAAAGTTAATATTGTGCTTTGCTTGAAATGAACTGTCTAGATTCCTAGAAAAATGCATGTACAAAAATTTCAATGATTTCAAAAATATTAATCTCACAATAACTACGTAAAAATACTTAGAAAAGTAAAAATTAATTTCTCATCCAATATTAACAAATGTCTGTTTCTATCAAACGCTTCACCAAGATCAAAAAGAGCTAATTTAAAACAGAGGCATATCTCAAAATCAAATCTCATCCAAACGAGAACGCATCTCTTGCATTTTTATTGCGTCCACGACCACCGAACACATCACTGCACTCTGCATGCATGGAATGTTCTGACGTGGTCCCACTGCACCCATTGTTTACGTCACATCTCTCTAACAAAACAAAAAAAAGTAACTCGATGTCTGCCTCCTACAAAAACACTCTTACATTCATAGCGGGCTGGACCAACCAACCATCTGTTTGGCCGACCATCACGTATATCGCACGTGCTTCCCCCTCCTCCTTCAGGAAATGAATTAATTCGACCACCGAACTGATTTACACGGGCCTGAGATTCAAGGTTTGCCTTTTATTTGATTTTCCTTGTGAAGTGGCTTTTTTATTGTTTTGTTAGGCTTTTTTAAGTGGGTGTTCTATTGGGTTTGTTTTTGTGAATTGTCGCGAAAGGTTTCACAAATTGTGTTACATTACTAGCGGTACAATGCGTACGTGTATTCACTTGATGTCGTTTTAATGGAACAGCACATCATTTCATTACTCCTAACTCAAATTCTTAACTTTACTTTGAACTTCTTTTTTAAAATCTAGTACATTTTCTATCTGTTTCCTAACTACAACAGTATCATTATCGTCTACACCGATAACTATAGCATCCTATACTACAGATTTAACACCTAACCCACTTGGCACTTGTAACTAGCTCGGGATAGCAAAAAGCGGATTGCCACTTAGAGTGCTAATTAACTCGTGCAGTTCAAAGTGCCGTCAAGCGTCGAGTGCGTCTGGCCTTCACCCTCACGGGATTTGTTACCTTCAAGTAAAACTAGCGATAGTAAAACTGGCTGGTTATCGTATGTGAATTTGTAATGCAGTTCTATGGTCACAAGAGATTTGAGGATTGCATTAGGAGTTTGTGGAAGTTGGTCGTCATAATTATAATAATCTTGTTCAGGATTACTTCAGTGTTTAGTTTCAGAATTGTTTTTATTGATTGCTCTATCCGTTGATTTATGTTCACTTTACTAAAGTCAAAATCCTTGCTATAGTCTAAGTAGTTATGGATTACATTCATTCATTTTATAAATGGAACCTCAAATCTTAGAAACTTTTTATATCATGCATTTTGTTGTGATCTTTTAGTTTTCTCAATGCTAAAAATAAAGTCCGCGTCCAAATCTACAACGTGCTCATCCATAAAATAAACTCAACAACAAAGACTCAAACACTTCACTTCGCTGCCGTCAAAAATAAATATATTCCATCAGCTTCATACGAACCCTGTGCAGCAGACTCAGAGCTCGTCGCGTCGGTTTCAATTACAAACTCCATGCAGTAGTTATTTCGTAATTATCATGGAGAGAGCTCTGTGTAAAGCTTAATTTCAGTCGGTTCCAACAGCCGTGTGTTCGCTGGTTGCTCTATTGTTAAATGTAATTAAACTCTATTTAAAACTAGTCATATTGCCCTGTCTATATTTTGGTTAAGTATGTTCAGTTTAGGTTTTGTGTATAAACGAGAGATATATGATAAAAAATATGCTTATTTTTTTTATTGATTAGCGTCTTGTACGCGCTTAAGCTTTCTATCACTGTCTCCCCTATAGCCTTTCAATATCTTAATCTTCATTGATCTTTAAATTTATATTATTAATTTACTCCACACTACAAATTAAGTTCATCGACGAACTACATTGTATGTACCGAAAGATCACCAAAAGCTTTTCACCCATTAATTATAAAATCCACCGGTAATTAATATAGGCAAACAACATTACACAACGTGACTAATTAATGTAGCAACACTCCGATTCAACCCAAATTCCATCAAAATCGGCTCAAATGAAGCTCCGCCATCATTCAGACATAATACTAATGCTACTTATTTATTGACGGTAATCCATTATGCCGCAACCATGCTACAAGATCTCCCAAACACGGTATCCTATTCCCAGTTACAGCTCCCATAATACTGGATAGATAAAATTCGCTAACCATTGTAAAAAGATACTGTGAAACCTTAGATTTGCATGAGACGGGGGATCTTGATTAAACGGTTGCCACTTGAGCTTCAAATAAGGATCGTTCAAGTGGTCATGTCTTCGATATAGCTAGTATAAATTGGTCTCCTCTGCCTCCCTTAGGAAGTTAATTTAGTAAAGGGTTGATGGAGACTGTTTGGCGGAGATGGGTCTTGTTATAATGGCTGGCGAGAAGAGCTCTCAAGTTGGGTGTGCCATGACCGCAACTTTGCTCGGCGTCTTAGCATTCTCTTCTCGTGTAACAATATTGGGTTATGTATCCCGTGTGTGATACATCCTTACATGAGATACGATCTTATGTTTATATTTACCATGGATTTTATCGTTCGCTATCAATCTTACTATAACGTGTTGGCTTTGGTCCAATTTTCATAAAAGCTCCTTTACTAAAGACATATTGTTACTTCCGCACAATAAACAGATTTGGCTCTAATATACTATTTCTGAATAAGGTCAAATTAGTAGTCATTCTGCGTCTTCAAAAAATATTGTTCTTTAATGAAACATCTTCATCAAAACTACCTAACTATGCTTACATTTTTTTTTATTTTAATTCGGATTATCAACAGTTAAATAATTTTGGAGAGATACCCAACTCTCTTTCTTTAACTTGTCTCAATGCACTCATCTTTAAGAGCCCATACTCTTAGCAACTCACCTCATACTCCATTCCCGTCTCTAATTAACCAAACCTTACACACAAGAACTTTTACACGATCCAGGAAATAGTCCTAAAGATCCATTGTCTTCTAATGCTTTACTTGCTCACCCATCACTATATACAACGGTACGTTTCTCCCAAAAACACTCGATTCAAAGTACTCCGCCCTTTCCGTGTCTATGGGCCCCTGAATTACGTACATTTAATGTTCTGGATGATCTGGTAGGGGCATTAAGCCGTCTTGGACTTAAGAGGGAATGCTAAAGAACCTGTGGTCATTAAATTGGCGGGGCATTGCAATTGGTGCTACTTTTTGGGTAGTGGGAATGACGTTTGGCTGTTTGAAGTCCTTTGTTGAGGTTTTTAGAAATGGTTTTCTACTTTTATTTTTAATCAAAATCATATACATCATATGACAAAAATATTGTAATTTTACTTGGATGATGGATACTAGACCACTTTTAACACGACCTGCATATTTTCAAAGCGATGAAGCTTATAAAAAACTCATTACTACCATTTTTATGTGAAACTCTATTTTTGTCATCAATAGACGAAAATAACTAGATTCATAAAATCGCGTGACAATTTCAATGCTTTTTATCCTAAAAAATAAACAAAAAAATCCACCCATTTGAACCATTTCACTCATTGAAAACTACAAAAAATCCGAACAATTCAAATGAACTGAAATCACGCGCGAAAAAACAGAAACGAAAGAATTTAATTTCGCGTACATACGAGAATCTGTAGAATCATCATACACTCGAATTCACATTATTTACAATCCCATTCCAGGCCGGTACACTGGCGAGCAGAAAATTAACCCCATTCACAACGTAATAGAATTAAAAAATATAAATAAATGAAGCACTTTATCGTGAGGCGAGGCGACTCAAATTGGGTTTTTTACCCTCACTTCAGAAATACATGTGTTGGTCGGAAACAATGCTGTAATCTAGTTGGACAAATTAAATCTTCAGCAGAAAAGTGAACAGTTACCTTCTTTGCATTGAAGACTCTATTCTACGTGTCTTAAGGTTCATATTCCTGTGTGAGTGAGTCGTGTGTGTTTAGTTTGACGGTGTGTCTTTTAAAAATAGATGGTAGTGAATTTATCTGTAGAGCTGGCTTTTTCATTTGGGTACACGCTTGGCTGGACTTTCACTACGTTGATGCGGGTGTAAAATTTTATGCCTTAATATCGCTTAGCAATGCTAGTTCTTAAGAATAAGCACTTCTATTAAATAGAAACGAACACTTCTTTCCTTCACGTTAAATATCAATAATTTAATGATTTGTGAATTAATCGACGTACATTTTGATTATTTCATAACAGGCGTATAAAGTGTACACTTCAAAGGAAATCCTCATAATAGCTCACTTAGGCATCGATTGTAATTCCCATTATATCGATACACGTGTGCTTGAGTCTCGATTATTATCGTAACAAGAGTTGTTACATAAGGAAATCTCTTTCTAGAGGGTATTATACTCGTACGTAAAGCGGTTACATTTATGCTAATTGGCTCGCTAAAAGTATTATAAAAAAAAACTTTTGCTCAAAAAGAACGTTATGAATAAATGTAAAATGTTTGTAGAATATTATACTAGAAAAAGAATTAAGGTGGTTCATTTAAAATTGAGAGTATTTTTTTCTTGTATCTGTTTCTGCAACAAATAAAATGATTGGTTTTTATCAAATGAGCATGGAAAATGTTTTAAGAAATAAATATTTGTTATCGAATGGTGGTGGAAAATAGGACAATCACAAAAATATACAATTTTATGACAATTTACACTTGTCAAACGACGGTTCACCTTTTTGTACCTAAAGTTACTGAATACCTAAACCTAAATACAGAAATAATATTTTAATAAGACACTCCATCTTTTACATTGGGGATACAAAATATTTCCCTGAAAATTGTTTCCTTGAAGCTATTGTCTTCGCTTTGCAGAATTTCATTCAAGGAAAAAAATATATCAATCACATCTTCAATTTTGAACTCTGTGCATAGAGATATAGGGTAGGTTTTTGTATGGCAAAAGTTTGATCTTAAAATGAGGTTTTTTCTACGTAGTTTGGATACATCTTAAACATGAATATCTTTTGCAGTTATTTGGAGTTCTTTTGTCTCGGGAATGTTTTTGTTGTGTTATAATAATTCCTTTCGATGTTTTGTAATGTGCTTTGTGAGACTTTTTGTACGGGGGACTTTAGTCCTTGTGAGAGGACTTATGTTTAAGAAGGAAGCACTTTTGAAGAATTCATTTTGTTTTCAAACTCGCGTCGAAATTCATCAGAAAAAAACTTAACTTGGTTTTCTGCAATCATTCATTTCAACAAACCGGAAAGACAGACTTACGCACTGGGTTATCGGCATAACCCGGGTCAAGAACCAAGGAGTCAAATTCAAGTCACCATCGTCACGTATTTAGTAGCCATTCTAGTGACCCACACGGTTAAGGACTTAATTCAATTCATTAATAAACCACAAGACATTTGTAATTTTGCCAAGAAAAACACAGACATACTAACACATATCTAAAACACTTCAAAACAATATTAAATCACCATAGCCCGCATACCCAACCCCGCGGCGCCATACCCCATAAGATACCATGACGGAAAAACTGACGATTTCGCGAAAAACACCGGCATGGGAGTCGAAACGCCATAAAACGCCATATCTGAGAAGTTTGACATGTTACAATATTATGGGTATTAGATAGCCATGATATGTATACTTTTCCCCTTAGGCTGTTTCTTGTTTTCCCTTGCTATGGAATTTTAATATGTTTTTTTTTATTTAATCTGTGCCTGCCTGAGGCTGTTTTGGGTATCATTATAAGATTAACAATGGCTGAGTTTTTATGATACATATTTGGCGTTGTTACTTCTTCTTAATTGTGTTAGTTAGAATTTTTTTCGGGGTTTATGAAGTACCTTTGTGAATAACTTTTACGTTTACTTGATACTTTTATATTTACTGATAGAAGAAAATGTAACACTTCGTATACGAGAGTTTATTTCTTCGTTTGATTGAATGCGCTTATAACGATAATAGTTCCTTATTTATCAAGGAATGTTATAAGTTACTTTTTAGTCCATATCAGTTTATAGTAAACTAATACGTATTTAATATTTATAAAATCTAATTAAACAATTCTCTTGTTTCAGGTAAGCACCACCTATCATCCTTCAGAGCTACACATCGCATTGTAAGTCCTACAAAATACCATAGCGATACTAAAGATCAGTTTCCAATACATTGCGTGTTTACCATCGGCGCGTTTTATGCTCATTGCCGTTTGAGCGTCGATGTTCAGTCGTTTTGTCATTGGTTTCCCATTGAATATTTGGCTTTTGAATGTTAGAGGTCCAATTGGTCTTGTATCTATAATATAATATGGGAAATTATAAGTGTACTACTACTTAGTAATTTAGAAGGCAACATACATTTTTGGGGGCGTATAATGATATTAAAAAGAAGCCTGTTTAAATAGTACCCATATAATATCATATTTGTAGTGCTATTACAGGAGCTTATTGTGGATAAATAGATTATTTAGAGAATAATTGTTGGTATATGTATTTTACTCATATTGCCAAAATATAGTGTGTCAATCCTTTTTTTGGAAATATGTAGTACCTATTTATGTATAGTATGAATATGTGTTTTGACACCAAATACATTACTGTGAGTTGCACCATTTGACTATACTTATTTAACCAATGGGTGGCTAGTATAGAATAGAATTTAAGTACAGGCTAATTATGGTTTGGTTATCATTATAGTTAAATGGTGCAACTCACCCTTAATGATTTGAAACCCCACTAGACATGAATTTCTAAGCAATGAAAAATGAAATCATAGCTAACCCATCATTTTCTTATCACAATTCCACTCAGTTGACGCCGATCTCACCCGAATACTTCCGAAGTATCCCGATCTCCCCCGAATGACTTTATTGTATGATTTTTTGTTTATGTGGTATAAAAGCTTCGTTTTTATTATCTTAGCTGAATTATTGCATCTCGATAAAACGTCTGTGGTAAATCTTAAGTAGTCCTTCCTGCTTTTATCGTTTGTTTTTGAAATAAATTAGATTAAAATTATCAGATTATTATTGTTCATCTCATCTTGAAGGAGCTCGTGGCTAAGTAATAGCTAGATGGGTCGATCGAACATAAGATAAAGCAACGCTTGGTGCGGTCGGTCCATGGATGTCAAAGTCAAATGTTTTTATTTCAAATAGGCCTTTGCAGGCTCCTATAAAACGTCACACTAGTTGCACGGTTCCACAAGTTAGTCTCATGGAGAAGAGCCGGCGAGAAACTCCATAGACACTCTTTTTTTTAAGTAATAGTTCTCAGATGGGTGGACGATATCATTCATATCGAGTAACTCTGTATTTTGGATGGAATGGCTAGACGTAATAAATAACTTAAAATGGCCACTAGAAAGACGCCATCACAAAGATTCTCTAACAACAAAAATTAAACGGGTCTAAAGTACCCCCGCACTTAACCGTCCCCGTAATATGGCGAAGACAGAGCTCCCCACAAGTCCCTACTTGCTATCTTTGTGAACAAGTCCAGTTTGGCCCATTAACCCTCTGCCTGCAGATAATGGCCCGATTGTCCCGGCTCGCTTCATACTAAATATATGGTGGGGCAAGGTTTCACGGTTTTTGTTGGCATTTTGTTACTTCAAACAATTTGGTGTTTTTTTTTTCGCAATTATCATGAAAAAACATTTTTGTCCACAATTAATTACAAAACTTTTGGTATTTCATACCCTAAATAGGTACTACTAATCTACTGAAACTCTGCAGAATTGTAACTAAGATAGATTACACAAAACACCATCCAACGACCGAAAAAAAAATCACAAACAACACAGCATTTATCAACGTACACACCCACACACCAATTCCCTAACTCACACACATAAACTACAAACTCACACACCAATTCCCCAACTCGCACAACACGTGTTCTCACACTCACGTCATGACTAGCCGAAATGCACGAATCACCTCGATCCATTACCTTGATGAGAGAAAGTATTTACGGCACAAACTTGCGCATTGCGACTTTCCTAATTACGTCTAAGTGTGGGTGAAAAATAGTGGCGGTCGTCGGCTTTAAATGGTAGATGCTTTGTAGACTGTCTTTTGTTTTTCTTGGCGTTTTTTTTAGTCGCATTGTCTGAAGTATGTTTTCTGTTTTATAATGTTGGTGGTCTATTTATGTGAATAATTGGCTCGATGTTTTTAAATTTTACGTGTTTTTTTGTGTTCTATATTTATGTCAAACATATTGTGAGAACTTGCTGTCAGATTAAATATTGATTGGACGGCATTTTTTAATAATAAATATGTGTAATTGCATAAGCTTAAACCCAATCAAAATCAATTCGAATGTAATAACCGACCGTATCATATAAGTGATTGAATACGCTGCATTGGTCGCACGCACTATTTCCGGTCAGACCAATAGTACCAACCCTCACGCGCCATTCGTTTCCGGAAGACAATGGCCGGCCCACCCGTTCCGATCGCAGATTTCCCGTCACTTCCGTCCTATCGGCTGGAAATTCGAAATTCAATTTTGAACTTCGAAAATATATTTTTGAATTCGGAACGTCCTGGCCATTTTAATAACTGCCATTCATTTTAGGGTTATTTATTGAGTGTCATCAAAGGACGAGTGAAGTCTTTTGTTTTTCGAATTCAATATTATTTGTTGTTATAACAATAACATTGTTCAAATATTTAAAAATAAATAACACGAAAGGACATATTGTTTAATAAACGTTTAGAGGATGAGTGTGAACATGGTACTTCAATAGATTTTCAACCTCATCACAATAGAGGTTTTCGTGAAAAAATTGTTTTAAATAAAAACACTTTTTATATTTGAAATATAGCAATCACCAATCAATACAATAATACAGAAACATTTTCAAAACTAGTCTAAAAACCTAAAAAGCTATAGGAACATTCGTTTAAAAATTCAAACTCAAGTTTGAAACGACGAAGTTTTTTTCTTTGCGTCGCCGCAACCGTTCTGAAATGGAATCGTTTCAAATATTAACGATAAAGTGACACTCCATGTATTCAAAGCCAAAGTTTCCACTGCAAAACTGTTTCACTTTTCTTATCCTTGAAACAGGTTTTCAAGTAATATATTTTCGATATTTGAATATTCGTGTGGGGAACCGTTTTGTTTGTTTGGTAGTTCAATTTAAAATAACATATAGATGTAGTCAAAGTCAAGTTTTGAAATATCAATTCACTTAATTATGCAATATCGAAGTTATTTATTGCTTCTAGTAAAAATAAGCCACGGAACTGTTAAAATGTAATTGGAGAATGATGTTAAAAGTCTTTATGTGCCATCGAAATAAGATGTGGCGGTACTGTTATTACTTATCTTTGGAGTTAGCTATATTTGTTTAGAAAAAACTACAATACTTTCTGTAAATATTTTATTTCTTTCAATAAAATGCTCAGTAAACTGCAATGAAACCCAATTTCGTACAAATAATGCCAATAGAACGAAAAACTTCTGAAATAACAATAAAAATGTCAGCGTTATCGAACAAAAAGTTTGAGTTTCACAGAGAATTTTTAAACCATGTTCGGAGTTCGTACAATTAGCATTTTTTGGATACTTTTACCGTGATAAATGTTTGTTTACTGTTTGTAAATAGGTCATGCGATTTGAAAAAAAAAAAAACAATTGCTACGTTCAGCGGTTAGAAACACAATTTTTGAGCATAAATTTCCGTGTTCAATTACAATTACACATTAAAACGCATTTTCTTCTTGCTTATGTTTGTTCCTATATTAGGTAAAGAATAAATAAAAATGCACTAGATACATTTACTAAATAGACACGACAAAAATCCTTCTACTCCTAAATTCGCAAGAAAGAGACACATGACCTTTGCACACCTTTGCACGACCTCTTTTTCTCTCCTTTTCACTATCTCGGCAAGTTTCGCGCGAAAATTTATGTGCATATCAAACGACTATTAAGAACTTGGCTGAGCTCCGAACTTGAAGAATACAATTGATTCTTATCCATTCATGGATTTTTCAAATTCATTTGGCACTTGTATATGGAATTGGTACATTAACCTAAATATGAAGAAATTGTATACTTATCATTATCATTAAATCAGGCCTAATAGGTTGATTCTAGAGTTTATATCAACATAATTATCTTAATAATCATGTAAATCTGTTCAGTGGGTTTAATATTTTCTATTGTATTATAGACACACTAAAATAAGTAAAAAGGAGCCAGTAAAATAATATTGATATTTCGAAGCATATACCAATTAAGTTACATGTATTTCATTATCCATGCAATACCTTAGTTGGAATACATATGCAAACTTGCCTTTGCTTCAGTCGAGAAAAAACTTTCTCAAGCAGTCTCCTTTTTCTTTAAGCCTTCTGTTTATAAGTTTCAACGAAACACGAAGAAAAAAAGTAAGAAATATTGCTCAGTTTCTTAAGAATTTTATGAGAAAAACTTTTTATTACGACCCTTATGTAGCTATTTTCATATTTCAGTTACACTACTAGGCCTTTTTATCAAAGACTATTTTGTTTCTGATTTTAAACTGAGATATTCTGAATTTAAATTCGACTATTAAGCACCCTCCATGTTTAAATTAAAACACAAAACAATTAAAAATGTAAAAAAAACACCCGTTTAACCACTAAACACTTCGAACATTCTAGAATTTTCCTAAAAAGATACACGCTAATAGAGACTGCACGAACAGCAGACAATCCGCAAACATTCTCTGGAAGCCTGAACCGAGAGCTTTCAGTGAAGGTATCGTCACAAAACTGTGGATACTGAACTTATTTTCAGTATCGCATGCTGATGTACCCGATAGCCTTAGGGTAAGTAGGGTGACCAGAGTTTTGTGATGATAGGTTTATTTTAGGAGGGTGAGACAAGTTTGATAGAAATTTGCTGTGATTAATTTTCATGAAGGGATGGTTGTTTTTTTTATTACATGTAAGTTTTTAACGTTGTCTATAATATCCCATATGTAATATGCATGCGTAGTATGTGCTGCCTCTGTAGCACAATGATGTCTTTGCTCGAATTGTATGCGAATTAGGTTTAAAACTAGCTGCAATATGTTGGCTTACATTACATTCAATAGACCATCATTAATGGCCAAATACAATTAAATAACGTCTTATCTTGTAAACCTGATTTACCTGTTTACCTGATTATACCTCCGTATCTTCAAGATCCAACCCTTTTTAAATTACTTTTCAAGACTGTCCGTACTCCTCCACATCGCCTGGTCTTCCCACTCGGAGGCAGATTCCCAACATTACTGCGGACTAAGATCTCGGGTTGCGCAACAATTTAAGTTGGATTCCGCCCTCGAAGCCCGGCCTTCATGGCTCGGGGAGCGCTGATTATTTGGATAAGACTCATACAGTGTAAAAGTATCTTCTTCAATGTTGAGTAAAATAATGGTGATGGTTTTGGTCTCAAAATATTGCTTTGTCAAAGTCTGATATACTATTATTATGAGTGTTCAAATTTTAATGACTATGTGAAATGAGTTTGCAATAGACCATGCAATATGTAAATAAAAGCATTGATGAGATGGTATGGTATTCATACTATTTACTAGTGAACTACATAGCCGCCACCAGCCGTTAAGCCCGCGTCCCGTATGATATAGAACATAGGCGTCTATGTACTTATGTACCAAATACTGTTTTTTTTTTTTGGCAGGTTTAAGCAATAGTTCCAGAAATTAGCGGGTTCAAACAAATAAACTGTTAAGTCTTATTATAACATTAATACAGATGATATACTCAAATTCTAAAACGAGACACATCCAAACTACAGGATAATCTGTGGCGTATCACAAAGTTGGTCGGCAACGCTTAAGGCGACGCGACTGTACCGAATAAACGCAACGACTCGCTACTTATTAGTTTGTCACTTAACTCCCATACCAGTCGCTGCGATTTGTCGCTGAATGTATAAGGTTTAACTGAAAACTGAAAGAGTTGGTTGTGTGAGCAAAAGAAATGTAAATTAAAGTTTTTCGATTGTACACTCAATAGATAAGATACAACATATGTGTGTCAGCTGAGAAGATAGTGTCACTGTCAAAAATGCTTGAATTACATAATATAAAAACATAGTGCGCCTTCTGGCATATTCGGGGAATATGTCATGTTTCTGAAGAAAGCATCTTCTTCCTAATTAAATACCAATATTTTCAAATCACCGCAAAAACGCAAAGCAAAATAAATCTCAAACAAAAACAGCTTTGAACTTTTCCTTTCCTAATTTAATCAGCAAATAGAGAGCTGTCCAATAAATCTTGTGAGTCAGGCTTCCACTAACAAAAGGACATAACTCATTTGTACTGAAAAACATCCTGAAACTGGGTGCTGACCTAGAAACTTACAATGTACCTACCGGGTGAAGTTTCTTATCTACAGCCGTGGGGCTAGGAAGGAGAGCGCTGAAAAAGTTGTGGATAGGGTATGTTATAAGAAATGTTAATATACTAAATGTGTACATAAGTTGTAAATAGGAACATACTTACATAATTGAGGAAAACTACACCATTCCTTACAAAAAAAAATAAAGAGAAAGTAACTCTCTGTCAGTAAAAAACTACAGAGTCGATTAGAATTACATTTGGGACAGAAAATATATTTTGTAAGCTATTTTCTTATTCCAACTAAGCTATTAAAGCCAAAGTATTTTATAGAGAAAAAAACTTGATAAAAATACTTTAAAAGTAGGTAAACATAACAATCCTTAGTGTGTTATTTTTACAAATATTTAAACAGGTCACGGGTTTTTAAATTACCTTCAACAATTAGCCAATTGCGATTGTTTACGAATTCACCCTAATTCCTCCCAGTAGAAACATACATTTTATTTATTTGTCCCTATGAACTAGTAATCCACTTATTTTACTTAACAATGGCGGCTGTCCTAATATTTGTTTTTTGGATGGAGCTGTAAAGTTAATTATTGTGACACGGATTATCGGCGTTTGACACGGAAACCCCTAAGGATGTGTTATTTTGGAAGCCTACTTTTTTGTGATTATTGTTTGAGGTCCAATTCTGATAAATAAAACGACAGAAGATAAAATAATAGAGTGTAGTATGGATAAGATCAATGACAAGGACGAAGAAAAATAGAGTTATGTAGTATAGATAGGACCAGTATCAATAGTGATATTTTTATGTGACCTTAGCACAAGCACAGCCAATTTATGTCATATTTTGAGACTAACTTTCGAAAGGCATCCTTTAACTTTTTATGAAAACTATACCTGAAAAAGTCAGCCAGCGCTCACTATCTGACCTACATAAGGCAAAGCGCAATGACCTTTCGTTCCCAGTTTTCGGGCAAGCATTATTTTAAGGTACGGCCCGAATTCCCACGTCACAAACACGCAACTTTAAGTTATAACGCCATAAAAATAAAGTCCAAATTAGATTGCGTGTTCAAAAATTTAATTTACGAATTTATCTAACGGAATCATACACGTATAGTGTTGCCAAGTAAATTAGTTGGACGTCCACGTGTCGTTTAGATATATTTTTATGGCAACATTGTCGTAAACTTTTGATGAGTTAATTGCAATGTTTGTTTTGACATGTCGTTTTTTTTTAATTAGTGTGAATGTGGTAACAATTAGGTCAATACATGTGGAATTTTATGACAGACATTAACTTGATTATAGAGGGTGTTTCCTTGACTTAGTTTCCTTGTTAACAGAATGAGAAGAAAGGAAAAAGTCGTGTAAGGGTTAATTACTTTTCCCTTTTTCTTGTAGCTAATCGGCGTAAATCTGTCTTTTATGAAATGGTTCTTTGAATTTTCGGAACAAACAAAAGCTTTTAAGATTTTTATTTGTTTGTTTTAATCAAGTTGTTAATAAGATTTCAAAACAATCCCAGATACTTGAATAAGTATAATGTAATACTGGGATTTGCCTTCCTCTGTATTCCTGTATTATGTTATAGAATAATTTTGTATTCTCGTAAAACTTTTTTCGTACAAAAAGCGAAAATCATAAACAAAAAACCTGCCTGCGACTAAAAAGTCGTCGTAAAGTGAATATAAGTCGCGTTTAGTCGTATCTAATGAGATCGAGCAGAATTAGACGTCGTCAGCGTCGCACATAAATTGTCGCCATTGCGACTTCCAGCTAGGAATGGGGATGTCCAGGGTTGGGCTTTATGTAAAGAAAAACTTAATTGAAAATCGTACGAGTAGGTATGTCTTATTATAACTGCAATAATTCGTAAGACTCAATTTCGGCCAAATCATAGTTCTTTCTTTTTTATGCATCATTTACAACAAAGGTACAGCGCGTTAAAGAAAATGCATCTACTTGAATCAATAAAACATCACTTATGTACTGACTGTTGTAGTGTGCTAGTACATAATTTGTAGAAGTGCTATAATATGACATTAATAAACTACAACTATTCATACAACTTAGTTACCTGCATACATTACCCGATGCAAAAACAGAGTACCTACCTACCCATCATAGGCACCTACATACAACTTTCCTGTTTTGTAATCAACTCCTTCGACCCCGTTGACACAAAAGACCGTCTCAAAATTTCCATCATTAAAAAACTTCTTAAAAGAATAATCCCAACTCTTGGCAGCCCTACAAAGAGACAAAGGGTCCAGTAAAAAGTCTTTTGGGGAAGTCGCAACGACCTATAAGGGACTTTCGATACTTTAGCCGACTTTTTTTGATTGCCAACGTCTTGGCTTCGAAGGAAAATCGGTTTCTATTCGCACAGTTAGCTGAGCACCCTGAATTTATGGGTGTTTTTTATTTTTAGATATATTCTATGGTATTGATTTTGCAAACTACTTATTCTACGGTGTAATTATAGACTTTCCAGAATAACTCTTGATCTAAACGGGTGCCTAACCACATAGACTAACTTAACTATTAATAAGCAGTCGAGTTTCTATAAACTTTTGTGCTCAGAATTCTGTAGAAACACATTCATATAATTTCACACAGGCACCTTTGATTTCTGCCCAAAATATTAATTACAACCATCTCAAAACCACAACATTTCCTCAAAAGAGCCAATTCAATAGCACCATAGACCTACAGATATATAGATAGGTACAACTCAAAGACAATACGAGGAAACAAAGATATCTTCAAACAATACTGAAATTGGGCTTCCATTAACATTCCGAATCTGCGAGCGACCGATTGAAACAAAAAACATTCCTGTGAATGAATATTCAAAGCTATGGAAATGATTTATCATGTTAAACAAACCAATGGGTTTGTGCTCCTCCCATTTTGTTTATTGTCCGAACCGTGATGTGTTTCAATAAATTATTTGGCTACCATTAAAATTTGTAAAGCAGCCCTGATCTGTGAAAATGGTGTAAATTCATTTCGGTTTACGCACGCTCTGATTCATAATTTTCTAGTGAACAATGCAAATAAAGATTAATATTAATTACGTTTGTAACCTCATTAAAGATTTCTTAGAATTTCACATTACAATCTTAAGATCCGATTCAACTTCAAGTACCCAAGAATATACAGCAAATACTGTACATTTGAATAACCTGTGATCCAAAATACGTCCACCAAAATATCACAGCACTCGTCAAAGAAAATCTAATGCTAACCCCAAAAGCTACAGAAAAACTCCAAAAATACTGTAGAATCCAGTTCTAGATCCAGTATCTCATAAAGCGAGATACATCCCCTCATCCTCAGCCACATTTAAATCAGTCGGCGGTAAGCTCCGGCCAAATCCTGGCGTGACCTAGTTCTGGGAGACTAGCGCCCGGGAGGCGAGGTCTTACTGATAGCGGAGAGATAGGCTGTGCTACATACAAGCGAATTAGTATAGCAGCGTTTTTATCTGGAAAACTTAAAAACGTAGATAACCATAATTATGCATATTATTATATAATCTAAATAAACAAACTAGAAAGGTTAAGAGATTATAGGTATCTTTATTTCCGCGGGTTTCGGCAAACCTATAAATCCAACATAATGTCGAGAAGGCTAAACCAAGATTATGTCATACTAATAGCACAGCTAATAGTCGGTGTCTTGTTTTGCAGTGTCCCGATTTTTGGTTGGTTTCTGGTCGTTTTCATGTTCTATTATGTTAAACCACGGTATACATGAGGTTGATATGACATAGCTTGTATTCTTAGAAAGTACATCATTCAATCAAAGCTAACGTCTTATGACGCAACTGCAATCGCAACATCAGCGAACCGCTAATCGCTACCACTAAGACCACAAAAATCTTACTCCAGTTACGCAATACCAACCTACCCAACTGTAAAAAAATAATAATAACACTTTGCATAAGCATTTTTTCGTCGCTCCACTTCAAAAGGAGTCGTTTTACATTCAAATGCTCTGAAGTAGACCAACAATTGTGCGAAAAATAGGTTAAGTGGGTACATGCATTGTGCTTGAATCTTTTTAGTGCATTGCGAGATTATTTTGTGATGTGTATGTGTGTGTGTGTGGATGAAGTCATTTGCGCTGCGCTTAATGGACGTGTGTTTTTTTGTTGAATATTTTGGGATGGTATTCAATAGGAACAATTTTAGAGTAATACAAATACAGTACCTATATGTTGTATGATTGATACTAATGTTAGGGTGATACAAAACACACGGTTGATTTTGGGAAAAGGAAAGAAACCTACAACAACGTATTTTATAAAATGAGGAATGCTTTAATTTAATTCGGTTTTGTTATATTGGAACCAAAGTAAGCTACATATATTTCAGTTTTCTTTAAAGTTAAGTCATTTATTTATTTATATGTATATCTTTTGTGATCTTTTAGACGACCAGTATCTTCACAATCGTAACTCACTCCATAGACCTTCAATCAAAAATCCAAACACACGAAAAATAAAGCTCACTCCGAAACAGAGCGCATATAAACAAAGATTCACTTTCACTAGATGAGCAATATCATGAATAAACATAACAAGCGATGGCGGAAGGTCGCTGGCGCCTCGCTCTGATTTACTGGCGTTCCGCTGGCTTTTAGAGCCGTGTTCTAAGAGATAGGCGGTAGCGGTTTGAAAAGTATTTTTGTTGAATTTTTTAAAAGTGAAAGTCACAATTGATCTCTTTGAGCTTGTGTTTTGAAAGGCTTTTTCTTCTTTACATTTTTTTTTATATTCTTGGAAAATCTTTCTTTCTCCCGTAGTTTAGATCAAATCTAATCATTTTGTGTAACATATTAAAGTTTTACGTTGCCTCGTCCCAAAGTAGTGCAAATAGAAGAGGTAACATTAAGAAAAAAAAGAAGTACGAAGAAGAAAGAAGTGGCTTTTAAAAACACAATTTAAATATTTGTGATCGTAACAAGATAATTATTTGAAAAAAAAATTGAATAAAGCAGACGTATCCAAATTCAAAACGCAAGGGAGATTTCTCCTCGCTTCCTCTTATAACTTGAATCACTTAAATCTCTGTACATAAAACTGAGCTGGTATGAGTAGACACAATTCGTTCTGCGCTCATTGTGCAAACGGCGATGTTAGGCTGCTCACACACGACAATACACCACTACACTACATACGTACGTCGGACGTTACGTACATCCGCACTTGTGCAGCCTTCCTAAGAGCCCTACCTCACTAAGACGCCATGGCGACGTCGCCAGCGGCACAGGACTGGCTACTTCTGGCATCCAAATGTCGCCAAGTCGAGTGGCCAAGGCGTCTCGACAGTCAATTGTTTACGTCGTCGCTAAAGAAATTGCACGCTGACTGGCTGACCACATTGGCGACTGTGTGAGGGAGGTGCGCTTTATCATGTACATTATAGTGGCTACTATGGCCACGTCGCCAAGCTGCCACGGTAGCCAGGAGCCGCGTAGGGAACTGTAGCTCGAGGCCACGCCTCCAATTTGGCGACGTTGCCAAACCGTTGCCAAGTGAGTTAGGTTCCATACATTTCAATACTAACTGCTTGGATACGTAGCCGGCGACGTCGCCATTGGCGTCCTAATGAGGCAGGGCTCTTATTGTCGGGAGTACTTGAATACATTTGTTTTATTCGCCAATTTATTGTACTGCATATAGAGTATAGATGTTCTTTTGTTTATTTGTTAAAGGTCCCGTTTAGTTAAGAAAACAGTTTACTTAAAAGGCGCAGTTTCTATTGCAAGTAAGAAAAGTCAAAACGTGAGAAAAATTACGAACCTTGCTTATAATTTTCGTAGATTAGAACTTTATATAGATGTAGTATTTTTGTATTTAGTCATTATTATATCAAAATCAAATCAGCAAAAATTAAATTCTAATTCGTTCAACTCACAGCAAAATTCATTAAAAATAAAATAAGATAAAAACCTCCAACTTTAACATCTACATTATTCAGTTACTCTCGTTGCTGTCTGCGCATTCGAACCGCTGTCTAATTGAATCACGCCGTCTTATAAAATATTCATGCGATATGATAATCCGTCTAGCTTGAGCCCCTGCCCATCGTATTACGGTGACGGATTCATAGTTTAGGCAAATTGTGAAGTTTAGTGTATATGAGCAATAATGCACGGAAGGGGTGAGGGATGAATGCTTTGCATATTGGGGAAAGCAATTGATTTCAATGAACGAGTAATTTGATTTGCAATTGAAGTTCGAGTGTTGACTGATTAGTTTTGAGTGGTAGTGGATCCCTGTTTTATGTCTGTTTATGTTCATTCATGATAATAAATGTGGAAGAGAGCATGCCTTTTTTGTTAACACAAAAATACTTATATTAAGAAAAAAAGATAATGCAGACCAAACAAAGCCACATTAAAAAACAATTCCATTTCCGCATTTATTTACTCAATACACAAATATGAGACTAAGTAGCTTACCCTCTTAAAAAAGTTAAAAATGGAACCCCAAGTCAAAGACAAGAAAAAAAATACACAGCCTACAGAAAAGTACGTAACACCGCACAGGCGCTTCCAAATTCGTTATCCTTCAATTTCTTCCTCATAAAACGTAATCTTGTTACAAAAAAACTTATTTCATAAAGACGAAGGGAAACTGGGGTAGAAATTAAAAGAAAGCAGCTGAAATTTCAGTGAGGACGAAGAAAAAATATATATTAATGCTCTTTGTAGTAATGGAGAGAACGATTGTAACTGCTTTTGTAGGTTTAACAATTATTACTGGCAAGGCTTAGAAAGGAGTTTCCAGTTTCGTCGTTAAAAACTTTTTTTTATTCTCATGCTGTGCCAGTATTCTGGGGGATTTTTCTTTGTGTAAAAACTTATAGGTTGTATGTCAAAAGCAATGTAAGTACTGTTCCGTTTATCGTTAAATATTTTTGGGGATAAAACCTTGTTTGTTGATTGTTCCAATTTACTAAAATTGGGTCAACTCTAATAGAATTATTTATTGATGAACTCATCGGTTATTTACTCAAAAACAAGGCGTTGTTTACTGAATAATATTTACGTTATTTGTTTACTTGTTAAAATTATTCCATGAAACTGTAATTGTTGTTGAATTAAATCGAACCAAATAATAGTTAAATATTGATGAAATTATGTTTACCTATTAAAACATGTATTGTGGTCATTATCGAAAATATTTGCTTATGTCGAAAACATAGCTCAATTTCCAATTTATAAAACGTCAACACAAAATCATTTTTCTCATATTTTTTTAATGTCAAAACCAAACACACATTGAAGCACCAACAAAGTATTTTTTTGTAAGTATCGAAACGTTATCAAAAAACCAAATACTACCCCCAACAGCGAAAGAAAATTTAATAACACCAAGACGCAACATCGTAATCGAATCTCAAGATCTTGTTTGAGAAAATTAAAAAAATATCGCTCGACGACGACGCGACGGCCAAACGTCATCTCAATTTTTATCTTAATCTGTATTATGAAGAAGCTAGCTTTAATAAAATTTTCGCCGACCATATAAAAGAGACGAGAAATTACTTTGAAACGTATCTTCAAGAATGGGGCTGAAAATGAATATGTTTGCCTGAAATTTTATTAAAATTAATTTTTCGGTGCGCTTTTTAGAACTTTCCCGGGTGATAGAGAGTAGGTACTCATGCTTTTAATTAAATTACCTACAAGAAAATTGGTTACTTACATAATACAATTTTTTAATTATAGAATCATTACCCATGCGAACATTAGCTGCACAAAATAATGCTTAACCCTGCAAATACTCACCATTGAGATATAAATATCCTTTTTCAAATATGGTTTCCATAATACTAACTATAGCTAGTTAAAATAAATACAAGATCCATCAAAAGCAGAATAGAAGTTCCAAGAGACGCGTAAAGCAAATATAAATTAAAACGATTTCAATAATTAATTGGTCCTAAGCAAACCTTGCCGACGTTTCCAAAGGGTTACATTTGCACTTAAACTTGTATGTCGGACTGGTGGTGGCATTCTCGTTAAGGACTTCGTATTGGAACCTTCGGCAGTTCAGTACTACATTAAACGGATGCCAAGAATGTTTCACACAATCGTTGGTTGTGTGTATTTCAGACAAAATGTTAAGATTTTTAAAAAATTGAGTTGAAATTAGGAGGGAATGGTAGCGACGCCAGTTTAACCAATACCCCTTGGTATCGGGTTGCCCCTATAGCAGGGAATGAAGGGAAGTAAATGTAAGTTGAGTAAATCCTTTTGGATAATTAATACTGTAGAAAAGAACATGTCTTGTTTACTTAAATGTAGTTTGTAAATGTAATAAAATGTGAATATTAAAAAAAAAACAACACTTTTTAAAATATCCACGATTTTTAACAAAAGACGTCACAAAATCTCCCATCACATCACGAACATAAAAAAATCACAACTCAAATCTACTTACTTTTTAACAAACTCGCAACAGTATCAAACTCACCAACACCACCGGGAGTCCCACTAGTCCGTAGGTGTTTTTCCCCGGTCGGACGCTTCCCAGTTTGCTTTGAGAGGTCTCGCAGGATATTACTAGCCTCCAGCCATACGATGGACGGGAGTCTAGCTGAAATGACGTACAAAGATAATATAGATAATACCCGCTGTTATTTCTGAAAGTAACCCGAGCTGTTGTTTCTGGTATGTGCTTGAAAAGCGGGTATCGATGAAGAGTTTTTATATAAAAATGTGTTTTTGTATGAAACTTTTATGAGTATGTAGGAATAATTTTAACATTTATATTTGCAGTTGGAAATATTTTCAGCAAAACAAACTTCGGTTTAAATTGCAGTATTTTCAGTTTAATTAAAATGCACTGCAATTACACAGCGTATTTAAATTACTTGCCTCAATATTTACCTGCACCAACATTTATTTAATTTACCTACTTATATGCGAAAATATTAAATCACTGCATCATAATTCTGCATCATATTATCTGAATACATGAATGTATAGTAGTACCTACCAAACAGACATTTTCCAAACCAGGTATCACTCCCTATAAAAACATCCCTTTGAAACAAAAGACTAATCAATCAAATTCCAAATTCAAACCCCCTCCCGCCAACTTTAAACCGTCCATCACACACACATTTCAAAAAACGAACACCCAAACAACCGTTTACATTGATAGCCAATCAAAACGGGCGCACATACCCATAAAATCAGAGACAAATAAAAGGCAGAGGTCTGTATCAAAGAGTCCTGAACACACAACTTGGGCACCATTTAATTGGGTACGAATGTCTGTTTGTCTGTGCCCGGATTATTATCGTTCCGTGTTTGCTACGGAGTTCCGGTTGCGATTTAGTCTTGTAAAAGGTTCGGTCGTTATATTTGTGGGTTTGTCTGTTTAGAAGTATAGGGTGAAGGATTGGTGAAGTTCTATGTAGTATGTACATATGTGTATCTGATTTACAACCAAGCACAGACGGCATTCTTTGAAATCTATAATTAATATTACCGATTTATGATAAAAATAATAATTATTAATAAACATATTACCTATCTAAACCCACATTTCCACAGTATAGTATAGTCGTAATAAGTATATTTGTGATGTGACTGCCTCGTTGGTCTAGCTGTCGCAAGTGCGGCTGCTGAGCACGAGGTCTCGGGTTCGATTCCCGGGTCGGGCCGAAATCGCTTTGTGGGTTTTAGAAGACTTTCACAAAGCAGCCCGGAGCCTGGAAATTGGTGATTGATACACCCGTGCATCGGAGAGCACGTAAATGTCGGTCCTGCGCCTGATCTCTCTCCGGTCGTGTCGGATTTGCCGTCCCATCGGGTTATGAGAGTGAAGGAATAGGGAGTGCACCTGTGTCTGCGCAAATCCTTGTGCACTATAATATGTCCTGCGCAATTGGCTGATCTCCTTAAATGAGAACAGCCGCCGTAGCCGATAATCGGCTAGGAGGACATCATCATTTGTGATGTATTCGCTCATAAAAATGTAATGGCGCATTCCAGATATTTTCCGAGCGCTCTTTACGTAATGTTGTTCGTATCATAGTTTTGTCTGTTCGACTGAAAACAATAACATTTATGTACGACCACATAATAATTTTATTATCGAGTAGCTTTACCAACAAACCAAAAATCTTGTTTCTTTAGCCTATAATCGTAGATAAACATCATTGATCGAATATTTATTAGCCAATTAGAAACTATTATTATTTGACACATTTTACTCTTTATTTATCTACAAATCGCAAAACTCTTAACATAGCTCTATATCACATTATTTCACCAAAAAAAAGCTATAGATAACCACAAAAGCGTCGTACATTTAGTATCTCCGTAAGTAGTTTATCCAACAAACATTATTCTTGCGAGCTTAGCGTTATTTATACGGAACCCAGATATGTGCTCCGTTATTTTGCCAGGCAGTGTACTGATGCCAAAGGATTTCCTCGTTTAGGTAAAAGTTGGCCTGAATAATTGGGAAGGCAGTTTAACCTACATTTGGGAACTAGGGAAACTAGGCTGCTGCTAGTGGTAAGCTGATTCATCTCGTATAAGAAGGTTATAGCCTAAACTCGGGGGAAGATAATGTAACAAATCTTTTTTCTTAGGCATGACTTCGTTTTTCTGTCCTAGTTTCATTCAAATATCTAGTTGGTTGGGGGTTGAGTGATAAGTTGTTAGGGTTTCAAAATCTTCTTCTTTCTGTCTACCTTACATCTATCTTACGCACTTTCTCACCTTTGTTGAAACAGTTTGAATGAAAACTACACAGATTACTATCAGATTTCAGGAAGTATTTCCCACGGAACGCAGGGGAAATATATAAAATATTACTTCTAAAGAAAACTCACATCTTTTAGTAAATCGGAGACAAGTAAACACACTTTGCAAAGTACTCAAAAGACGAAATAAAAAAATAAAAACCAATCTCATAACATTCAATTCAAATTAGCTTTTGAAACGTCCGAAAGGAGAGCGAAGGCCTCTTAGTCGTTTTGTAAAGACCCCCTGTGAGGCCTCCTGTCCCTACCGGACCCCTAAATACAAATATGAGTATAATTACCCCTCTAATGTGATATTACGCTTAAGGGAGCATCGTTGCTATGGAAACGGTATTCTGAATCAGGACGCATGAAATTAAATTGCCTGTCTTTAAGATAGCTAAGAGTTTGCTGCCAACTTTTTGTTAGTAAGGCGTAACGTTTGCGAAGGTTGAATGGAAATGGATGTTGCTTTTAGGTAAGAAGATATTTGGGAAGTTGGTGATAAAGGCACTGGAAAAGCTGCTTTTGCTTACTTCACAAACAGGTCTGATTTAGAATGTTTGGTCAAAAATATAAAAGAATATGGAACTTTGAATCTATATATTTGGTTAAATATTACCCCGCTTTAAAAATTTTTTCATAGATTGAATTTTTTTATTTCCAAAACATAACATTTTATATTGTCACTAGCCCCAAAATAGGCAAAGTCTGTATCTTGGGAAATCATTTCCTACCTAATTCTTTTTTAAATTAAAAATTTTATAGATTCGAAGCGTTCCAACAATAGCTAGAAATACCTATTCCAAAGGAGTAGAGAAATAACAAATGCTCAGGTATTCCAAAAGCATATAGGAATAACATCCCTCATTACCGCAGCTGGATAAAAAAACCTCGTCACTAAATAATGACAGTCACGTAGCTCGATTTAGTCGCACATTAGTCACGCCAGCACGGAAGGGTTATAATTGTGACGGACGCCCAGAAGGGTTGATAATCACATTCTAAACGTCACCTCTATTCATTTTTGTACGCTTTTTTTTAATTAGTGGTTGATTTTATTAATAAACTGTTCAGTGAATAATTGGTAGGTAATATTATTTTGTCGGTATAGGTACCGACTTATTGTAGTAGCTAGGTAATTTCTATACTCACTATTATGATTGGTAATTTGAATGTTTCTAACGTTCAGTTAACAACCCAGATAATCTTTAAACTTTAAGTAAATTATTGATGTTATTATTGTCCAAACAACTAATTATGTATGTGTATTCACACTACATATTTTCTTCCGGCGCGCGGTGTAAGACCGTTTCATGAGGAAACTACTTCTCAGGCAAAGTAGCATATTCCTTATCTTTATGTATAAAGAAATAAAAGTTATATAAACCCAAAAATACCCATCTACTTCCATAACTTTACAACCAAAAACTTATGAAGCTAAATTCCCCTAAAATATTAAAATACGTTATAAAATTCGATGCGGGCCAACTTTTCGCCTCTCAACATAGTTGCGTAACTCCCTAAACATAACTTGGAGTTTAGCAAACAGATCATGAATATTGATGGCTGCCTAAATAAGCTGATAATCTCAAGGGACATCTGCGGGCTTAAGTTATAAACTTAATTTTTTGACGAAATGTAAGAGAGTTGGACTTATGCTTGTTTATATATTTTATACAGTAAAAGATTTAGCAAAATATCTTGGCTGGTCATCAGTTAAAAAAATAAACATATTATTTTAATGAACCTTCTCTGTTTGGTTACCGTTATCATTTTTTAAAGAAACTCAAACCCGGCTCATATTCAAGTGTACGCAAAGTAAAATTACCTACAAAGTAAGATCGAAGCAACGCCCAAAGGAAAAAAATCCTGTCACTGTAATCGTCTTGAAATTGAACCACACAAAACAAATCAAAAACTCCTTTAAATATACACCAGCGTCTTAATATTGAAGCAAAACGGTTTATGTCTCGTCAAATGGCTTAATGGCTAAATAAACCGAATTTTAATACAAAACTTGGTGGACTAATTATTTTCCCATGGGCCACCCTCTTTCTACGTAGCTTACGTAGATGGTAAACAGGGAATCGCTTCTTTTTATAATTTAATAAGGATGCTTTCCAATACTTTATTAGCTTTAAATGGAGGAAATTGTTTGCTAAAGAGGGCTTCAGGATTTTTTATTTAATTTTATAAAATTGGACGTTCCTTTTTTCGGGGATTTTTTGAGCGAGCACTTTTTTGAAGGGTCCCTGATGTTTTTTATTAGACTTCTTTCATCTCTAAGTATAGTCGCGTGTATTAAATATGTATATGTGATGAATACTTGTGTATTATTTAAATGTGAAGTCTTGAGTGCAATTATGGGAATTACCAAAAGACGAGAAGTCAGAAGAGAGCATGTAAATTAGGTTACAAAGCTACGTATAAATGAGCACTTAATGTCAGCGAGTTAAGGTGAAAAATATTCATACGTTTTTTGGCAAAACTGATTTTCATTGGTAATTGAATCAATCTAGACAAAAAAGGTTGAAAAAAAAAACATTGCGCATAAGCGCTATGTTTTTTTGCAAAAAAAAAGCAACAACGTAGCACATTGCGAAACTTTGTTCGTACAATTTAATTAATTCACCTTTCATGCGATAATAAAATGTCAATGTAACAAAAATGCTTTTCAATAAAGCGATCGATGTTACAGGTAAATTTGACCAGTATACTGAGACCTTCCCTGCCCCTCTGTGTCTTATAGACCAGTATATGGTAAACGAAGAGTGTTTGAAACTCAGGGTTCAATATATTCTGGTCGACACCTGAACAGTTATTATAATTTTGATTGGCTCCCGTTTGATTTCGCACAAATGTTGGATAATTTTCTATTCAAAGTTTGGAGCAGAACTGACGGGAAATTAAATTTCTTTAGTAGCTCAACTTGAAAGTTTTTCACAGTTCTGTTGAAGTCAAATAGATTATAAATGTCGTTTCAGTACTAATGTGTTTTTGTGTTTTGTTACAGGTAATTTCACCGTTGATTTGATGGTTGAAGAAATATGTGAGGTGAACTATTTAAATTAGTGTTATCAGGAGCAAACCTTACAGTAAGTTAATAAGCCTAACAGAAAAATGCCTTATCACACACAAGGCTTTTTATCTACACCGACTTGTGGATAGTAAGTAGACTGAGTTTACTTTTGCTGTATCAGCTTATCTGAAGGTATATTTTAATAACTTTTTAATGAAGAAGATACTCTCACTATCTCATAATATAGGCCACCACTGTCCTATTAAGCCTTATATCTCAATTACGGTGCCCTGCGAAGTACTAGGCGCGCATAAACTGATAGAAGATAGAATCCTTCACAATTTGGCCCGGAGATTTATAGCCCGGTGTAGCTCCATGATTAAAGATGGCCGCGTAAGGCGTCTATGTTTTGTTTATTAACGTACGAAATAGGTAAAGTTATTCTTTGCATAGTAATATTAAATGATTTTCTTGGTAAAAAAGACGGAGTTTTTTTTTAATATAAAGATTTATAGGTGGAAAAGGTAAAAAGCTTACTTGTATTTTGTTTTTTTACATGAAAAAAATAAGCTTAATTTTAGACAGTTTTGCGTATCTAGGGCGGGCGACAAAACTTTGAACAAAAATCCAAAATTTTAATCAAGAAATTTCATCAAGAACTTTGTCCCCATTTTCGTGAAATATACCCCTTTGAGCAAACCCTTCTTGAAGGCGAAATAGGCTGTAAGAAATTATCTTTGCCTCACTACAACGGTACAACTAGAAGTGCTGTAATTAAAGCCGGGGGTAACGTCAGAAGTTTCAGAACATAAACCCCTTTGTCCACCATTTTGTTAGAACCAAATGAAATCCTTAACTTCTTTGTGGAAATTTATTAACAGTAAAAATGTTAATCTGGTCCGTTTTGTCTGTCGCTTCTGTGATTTTCTTTTCTTTTATTTCGGTTCGACGTTTTTCCGTGACAATGGTATCAGGAATGTTTAATGGAATCGTTGATTTGTTGCTGATAATTAAGGAAATGAACAAACTGCGTCAAAGTAAGACTTTAAGCCAGTGTCATTCTATTCTAAAGAAAAAATGTTGCGAGTTAAAAAAGGAGGAAATTACCTGTCGTAATTTTTACCTGAACACAATCATAACTTACCAAAATCGGATAACAAACTTTTATCACTAAAAACATTGATCATTTTAATCAATTTAAAGAATTATTATTAAAAAAACAAAATACCCGACTGCACACTAAAAAAAGAGTAAAACAAGCCCCACAATAATATTGATCAATACAACTTTACTGAATATAATTTATAAATATTGATGGAAAGCATCGCAGGCGGGGACCAACAGAGGCTCATTTATAGTCATTTGGGTTGTGCACCATTTAGCAGAATTTTCGTTGGTGGCGGTCAAGGTGGTCCCCGCCTGCGATGCTTTCCATCAATATTTATAAATTATATTCAGTAAAGTTGTATTGATCAATATTATTGTGGGGCTTGTTTTACTCTTTTTTTAGTGTGCAGTCGGGTATTTTGTTTTTTTAATAATAATTCTTTTATTTATAACTTTTTAGCTGTTTTTATTTAACGAAAATGTTGTAGATGTAGAAGACTATGTATATGTAAGTACCATTTTAAATTATTTCGACGACATTTGGCTTTAGATTACGAGTGATGTTACTCCGCAACATAAATTTACCGCCAATGCGACGTTCAAGACGATCAAGACGACGTTCATGCATTTGATCAAGACGACGTGATTGTATCGCCAAAAGAATCGCTTTTTGCTTGCTAACGCATGAGTTGCTTTGCGTTGACGCAGAATTAACATGTTCCCGTGGGAATTTTGAGAAAAAACGTATCCTATATAAATTCCCGTGATTGAAATGAATCTAATGATACCGCATACATATTTTTTTAAAGGGAAATTTAGAAAAAATATCCTGTGGGACTTTTAGGATAAAATGTATCCTATGACACTCCCGTAATCAAGACAAATCTAACGATACCTCATACTTCAAAATCCATCAAGCCGTTTAGGCTACAGGAGGTCACAAAGGAACAGACATACATACATACTTACATACTTACATACTTACATACACTCGAAAAACATTACCCTCCTTCTTTGGCAGTCGGGTAAAAATCGCATTACTTCGTCCATCCCCCGGGAAAACGACAAAACCGATTAATATTTACGGTAATAACTCATAGGCCGGTTCCACCCCTTTTGGGCCATTAAATCTTTTTTTTTAACCCGTCAGTCGCAAATCTTTGGGATTTCTTCGAGGAGAAATTAAAAGTCGGGTAGAAAAGCACCCTAGAGCGCAGCCTACCTCTTTGTGTTGTTAATCAGATGAAATATTTAATTACTTGTTCCTGATGCTGCAGCTGTCAGGTTAGACAACCCTTTTAGACATGTTTTAAGTTATGAAATGAAGCGAGAGCGGTGAGATGGCTATGATGGCTATGCGATTGTATTGTTTAAGGCGTTTAATGATGATGTAATGCATGCAAGTTTTGAAAAGTGTATTGATCAATATTGTATATTCTATTACTTTGCATATCGTAGTCAGCATGAAAACCCAGCTATATCCTATAAATTAAACTAATTGGTCAAGGGCATTTTATTAAAGTTTTGCCTATAGCGAACCCACTTTGGTAAGACATATTTCCGTCGTCTAAAAGTACTTTTCTTTTCACTTGGACCACACCGTAACTCATCTTACCGAACTAAATATTTCATTCAACACAAGAGTCCTCTTTTTTTAATAAAAGTACTTTCCCAAAAAATCTTCACATCCCAAGATTAAGGATACGCAAGGGTTCAATTAATTCCCGATTTTTTTTCAATTGAATTCTAATTAAATTGGTTTCGGTTGGGGGACTGGTTAATTTGAATAATCCAATGATTGCACTGATGTGGTTTATTAATTAGCTCAGTGAAGGTGCCGTTAATTTGCCTAATTGATGCAGCTGGTTAACTGACAGCTCATGTTTTTATTAGTGGTTGTATATTTTGGAGGCGTTTTGGAATGTGTTAGATGGCAAATTTTAGGAGATAGGAAATAATATTATAATGTTTATGATATGATATGGATAGGAATTTTATTCATTTGTGACATAATATAAATGTCTATTTGGTGGTCACAATAAAATAAAGATGACTTGGCACATTGTTCTTTGTCAATCAAATTCAAAGATAAATAATATTGAAATGTAGACTGTTTCAATGTAGTTATAAATCCGTGTAACTAGCCAAGTTCCTGTAAATTATAATTGTAGTGAAAAATTAGCGTCCTATAAGTTGTTCTTTTGTTTTTTTTACATACATTATCTTAACAAAAAGTCCTCAATCAAATCACAGACAATCTCATCATCATAATTTCCGTCGTCAAAGTTATGAAGACACATTAATTATATTACGACACGGCATACGTCAGAACAGAGTCTCGTCTTGAGCAAATCTCTTTACTTCCCACTGTAATCCGTCTAAACTACGTAAACGAATTACCATCTAGTAGGGTTGCCATCAATTTGATATATTTTGGGACCCGTCCTTGCAGATGTTCTAAGTTATTACTTTTGGTTATGGTGAAGTTTTGAAACTATTGTAGAATTGAATATCTTATTTCAATTAATTAATAAACGATTTACAAAATTAGAGTATGAATAAAAGTTTTGTTTGAATGGTACATAAGACTACACTGAAATCGGAATGCCATAACTTTTGAATGCTACACAAGAAAACAAAATTTTAGGGTATAAAACAGCTCAGATATATGATAGTTCACCGAACATACATGTATGTATATACTTTCAAAGCCTTTAATAGCTTTCTATTTTCACCTATCATATACATACAAATCACTAGATAACACCGGATTTTAACCACACTTTTCAAGACTATCCCCTCTTTGCCTAAAACCATGGTCCCATAGCATTTGACACAGTAAGTCTTAACATTGTTGGCGGAGACTTGCCGCTTCGCTGTTGATGTATAACATTAATTAGAATACTCCGAGAGGACAGCCCTCCTGCCTTCTTAGCTTATCTCTAATGAGGTTTAATGAAAAATTTACTCTGAGAAACGTTAGTAAGGAAGAATTGTGAAGTTTGGTAGAAAGATTTAGAGTTGATACGTTCCTTCGCAGTGATTTATTCGGGGAAACGCAAGATCCTGTCTATACTATAATACATACATAAGCGGATATTAGCTACAGAGGTATATGTTTATGAAATAGAGTACGTAGTAATAAGTATCATCCTACGAGCCTTTTTCCCAAACTATGTAGCTGAGTACCAGTGCTTTACAAGGAGCGACTGCCCTATCTGACCCCCTCAACCCAGTTACCCGGGCAACCCAATACCCCTTGGTTAGACTGGTGTCAGACTTACTGGCTTCTGACTACCCGTAACGACTGCCAAGGATGTTCAATGACAGCCGGGACCTACAGTTTAACGTGCCATCCGAAACACAGTCATTGGCGTCTAAGATATACTTAGAAAGTACATACAAACTTAGAAAAGTTGCATTGGTACTTGCCTGACCTGGAATCGAACCCACGCCCTCATACTCGAGAGGTTGGTTCTTTGCCCACTAGGCCACCACGACTTCCCCACTAGGCCACCACGACTTCGTAGTAGTAGACTACGTAGTAATAAGTATATTCTCTGAAAAGTAGGAATGATAATATGAAATGAAAAACATAAAGGTACCTATAATTAAATAAACTAAATAACACGTAAAACCATTCACTTAAAACACATAACATTTAAACAACTACCCCCCTCGGGTTTCCTCCCATTTTAGTCATAAATTCTCATTTATCACGTGAAGTAGCTTAATTTATGCCAGTTTTGAGTTAAATTCATCTCTTAAGCTGCAAACTGTAATGGTCAAGGTGATAAACCTTTTGGAACATAAATCTCTTTTGACCAAAAGCTTGGTTTATGAGGAGGGAAGAGAGAGAGGCATATTGGAATAGTGGTGTCTCGTTCTGGCTTGGAATAAACGTACCAACAGTGTATAATTAAGTATCTTTCAGAATACGACATTTGGTTCTATTACGTTGTGGTACATTGATTAAAAATACCTATAAATCAAAGTTTGCTAATCCTTCACCAATCTTCATAAACTACTTAAAAGACGCTGTAACCGCGAAAATATAATAACGTACTATTTTCTTATGTATTTCAATAACATAATAGTACTGTTTAAATCGCAAAACGTGGCCTGTAGTGTATTGTACATTGTACTGTTCAATGACAGTAATTATCAAGATTTCTCAAAAAAAACAGTACCACATGCAAATCAGCCATTACAATTCTAAATTTAAAATAACCCCTATACAAAATCACCCCAAAGAAACAAAGTCATAATTCTTTCCATCAAAAGAAAGAAAAAATATTCAAAAAAAGAATCACTCAAATTAGGCCCCCAATCCACAAAACGCATCTCAATACATTACAAATATTCGGTTGGCGTGTCTATAGACATATTCGCGACACGAACCGCTCCTCCGAGCGATATTTATGAGTTAATCGCTTTGAAGTTTGACGAAATGCGAGTATTTATAGCTTAGCGCACGAATGTGGGTGCGCGCCTTTATGGGTTGTGCGTAATTGGTTGCATGTATTGGTAATAATAGTAGAAGTATAGAAGTAGTGGTATCGAAATGTATGTGAGCGTTTGATTGAATTTCAACCTTATTGTTGAAATAATAAGGTCTAAGTTTGTTTGACCGGTACGTCAGTCGATGTAGAACTTTTTTTTTTGTAATTTAGAAATAAAGAACTGATTTCATGAAATGCATTTTCGTACTAAAAACTTTTTTACAGTATCGATAGATGGTATATAAAGAGCTCTTTTGTAAACTACATATTTTAGTCCCTATTATATTTCACCAACATGTAAATCTGAAAGGTCGACCCACATAACTTTACCCTAAAAAAGATGATACCACAACACACACTAAATAAATGCCTTAATTCTCATAAAATTCAATGCGACACCAAACGTTGCGTTCCGTTTTACGAGCGCGTCGATCGTCAGGAATAGTTGATGTCGTGCCTGCTGCCAAATGAAAGTGACATAAAAACGGAACGCATAACGTAACGTAAGTCACAGGATTGACTCATAAAGCTTTTACATAAATATCTGGGTTTGGGGGCAGTGCCAGCGATTTGTAAGAAATGTATCTTTTAGAGTTATTTTTCCTATGGAAAGAATATTGGAACGTGATAAGTCTATTGAGCTGTTTTGAAAATGAGACAGCTATTTCTCACAATACATTAATTGTAATATTAAAGGGTATTGCATGGAAGTAATAAGTTACTTGTAATTTCTTATTTTACAGTTGATACATTAATATCATAATCAATTTCTAATGATCCTGAAAATATTTCTTTTTTCTTGGCTTTTCATATATATTTTCTTGATCTGGATTTTTGTTTCTTTAAAAATGCTTCATTTTATACACTCTACTGTTTTACTCTACCAATTTAATTAAACAACCTCACAAACACCACAGCATTTAATCTCAACACATAATATTACTATATTTATTACAACAAGTACGTAAACAACTGTGGCCCAACGTCAGCGCGAAGTCGTCACAGATTTATAACCACATAAAGCATAAAGGGAAACACCCTGTGTATGTAATGTTGACGCTTACTAGGTGACTGGGAAACACCCTGTATACTTAATATAGGTGACTGATCGGTAGCGCGGTATACTATAAATAGTAAATTTCTAAGTTAACGTTTAATATAAAATTGTGGATTTGTAAATGAAAAGGCATTCAAAGGTTTGTATAAAATAAAAAATCATGGAGTATGTTAGGTATTCTCAACCTTTAGTTAGGTGCCTAAACGGAGTATAGAATTAGGTACGATACTGATACCGATTTTTTCGTGTACTTTTGGATTTAGACATCGGTACTATAAAATATAAAAGTGTCGATGCAAACTAAAATCTATACAAAAAATACCATGATACCATCTTGTTCTGAATAACATCTTCAGCGTAAGAAAAAACAGCATCCAAAGTTTTTTTCACCTTCACAAAACCCCCTCAATGATTGAAGGCAGTGATATATTATCACCTGAGGAGGGGAAGGGGGTACGGAACCGACAGATGGAAACACCTTAATGATGAAGCGAAAGGATCCCTAAATTGATCTCCTACGACCAATGGGGCTGTCGATAAAAATGTCAAGGAACATAAGTATTTTGTGAAAATGGGTGACAAATTGAAGGATATATTTAGTGGGAATTGTTTCTTGAGGATTGTGTCATAACTACATATGTACGTACATATGTATTTTTGTAAGTAGGTGTTTATATTTTGTCGTAAATAAAAATTATAGTTAGGACAAATGACTTTATTTTTTGAAGGGTAAAGCAAATTGGTGTTTTTGGAATAGAAAAGTTAATTATGGACATATTAGTAAGTGGATTATTTTTTTGAAAATGTATTTTATGTGTATGTGTATTAAACATGTATTTTGATTGCTAAGATATCCAAAATTCTACAGCAACTACTTCCCCATAATTACAGAAACATGTCCTTAGAAGCATCTTACGTCATCATTTTCTAAAATCGAATATCAATCACGATTTCCTGTCAAATGTCATGCACAATGGTCATGCCAGCTCACTGAGTACTACGCAACTCACTCACTCGAGCGTAAAATGCTGGCCTTGCTACGGCGTAGCAAACGCTACAATATTCGTAGACAGCTACGTTGCTACGGCGTAGACATTTGCCTAGTTTGAAATTTCAATTTTGATTTATGCGTGGGAGCATGCTTGTTTACGTTTTGATACAGCAAAAGTTAAACTAAAGTGTTATATAAGTGTTAATTTTGTTGATTTCATAAAATTTCTGCTTTGTTAAATAAATGAGAAAATTTTCAGCTTCGTTAAAGTCATTGTTATTTCTATCGCTGAAAATATCTAAGACATACATTCATTTTCTCATCGAGCACTTATCTACAGAAGCCAAAGATTTCTTTAGACCACTCGATGTCGGAACAATGACCCTCAAGGCTGGGTCTGACAAAGGCGGTCTGACCTCAATCTATTGTTGTCAATGGGCCGATAAAAACGCCTTTGTGGGTCTGAAGTGAGGTTATAACGGTTTTCTTGTTTCTTTTTTTAGAACACTGGTAATTAGGACGGTAATTCTATTGTTTTGTTACGAAGATATAGTGTACTTAATTATATGTCTATACATACACAGTTTCATTGTGTAAACATTTGTTACTTTTGTAACTTAACTAAGAAATAGCATTACCATGACAGTAGCCACAATATTTACTATATGTATGATTGAAAGTGCATTTGAAGTTGTATATTTTTAATAATGAGCAAAATTGTGTGCAAGTATAATTGAAATATACGGATAACACCATACTAACTCCGTAAACAGAACATTTATAACCAAAACTCACTTTTTTCTCATCACACCTGCTCATATTCACCTACCTTCAAAACATCCACACACGCATATTACACCGATACTCTCGAACTGCCAAACTGACAGACATCTGATGATTAATGACAACAGACGAGACAAGGGGGGTAAGCGAGGGGTGGGGGGTAGAACAGAGGGGGGTGGTACCAATCTCCATAAACGGCGTCTAATGGCTACCCGTCTTAGACTGACGGTAATCCAATACTGGATAAATCGATGGATGATGGAGACAGGTTAGTTGGCTTGTAGGAAGCTGTTTTGGTTCTACAGAGTGTAGGTTAAAAGGTAATGATTATATTGTAGTTAAGATAGGCTGTGTGCGTAGGTAATATGCAGAGATGATTTTCGTAATTCATTATTTCAATCAATCGTTTGATACGACGAAATACTAAGTTTAAGAAATCACATAAAGATCTTGATCTTTACTCATTAAAAAAATATATAAAGAACTAAACCCACTTCGATAAGAAAATTGCTCCCAATTCTTACAAATACTAGTCTGAAAACCGCATCAAAATCGGTTCAGCCAAACGCGAGATAATCGCGTTCAATCATACATACATGCAGGTCGAACTGAGAGCTTTTTTTGAAGTAGGTTTTTGTTGAAGTAGGTTTAAAATATACACCTAGTACCATTTAGTAGGTACAGTATTGCCATATTTCATCAATGCGCTAAGTCATGTAAAAATGTAACTTGCTCGATAAACACAAAAGGCACCTCCAATAAACCTTTTCTAATACCATAACAATAACTTTGAAAAGTTTTTCAACTCAATCTCCATATGAAAAGTGCACACTTCAAGATGGCGTCACTAATCTCTGGCGCCATTCATTCTACGTCACATCCGGTTGGCAGGATGGCTCGTTTCCGCTCCCACGACTTCCGGTTACCGACAACCTTAAAGGAAGAGACGATAAAAACGCACTAAAATTATTTCGGTGACACAATACTGTCATTATGTCAGTGTGTGAGGATGTGCTGTTGATTGCAAGAAAAATGGGTCACTGTTAACAAAGGATCATCTGAAGCTAATGTTAGTTAGATACAAATTGTTCTAATATCGTCATCATCCTCCGAGCCCTTTTCCCAACTATGTTGGAGTCGGCTTCCAGTCTAATTGGATGTAGCTGAGTACCAGTGCTTTAAGGAGCGACTGTCCTATCTGACCATTTAATATTTAAGGGTACTATCTAATCTAGACAAGATATTTGATAAATATCTACGGACAGATTTAAACCTGACTGTAATATAGCATATCATCATATAGCACCTCATATTTTAAACTAAACGATTTAATATTGTACGTATTTACTTAACGCCCCTCATTTACTAATAATTATCTCACCGTTTGCCTATCCTTTTCTCTAGACATTAATTGACATGAAAAAATAGCACAAAACACGTCTAAAACGTTTCACATACAACACTCATTACTAAAGCAATCCTTCGCGAACTTTCTCCAAGATGGCTGCCATTAATTCCCGCGCTTTATAAGAGCAGTGACACACGGCACACGCGCTGTCGTGCGTAATAATATCAGTCACGAAAATGTGACGATCAAGGTCTTTAAAGGTCGAATGTGAGTAATTAAGCTGTAAGGAAGAGAAAATAAATTAGATTTAAGCCGTAGTAGGGATAAAATTCGTTAGAAATGAAAGGATGGATTAAAAGTGTTACGTGTTACTCACGGTTTTCTTGGTTTTCGACATTAATTTTCTTAGGTTATGACGTTATATTCAGGTGTTATTTATAAAAATTTTAATACCGTTCACAGCTTTCATCGATTTTTTAATAGGTATGTTAAGTTACTTTTACCTTAGTTGAAGAAAACATTATTGCTTTAATCTGCCCCTTTGCAAAGTCATCCTAAGAATAGTGGTAATTTATAAAAAAATACAATCAAGAAATAAATTCGATTTCTATTCTAATTTACCTACAGTCTGCCACCTTCCTTAAACGCTACAATAAAACATACTGCAATAAAACCGTACGTGTGCCAAAATTTAATAAGTTGACGGCAAATGTACCTAATGTCATTGCTCGCGTAATGCGTGACAAAAACGAACGTTCAACTTTAACTGTCACAGTTACTTTTATTGATGCGATTAAACTGAACGCCACCTGTGATGTGGAGGTGCTTAATAAGAAGTGTCGTGTCTGCGTCTTATTCTGTTGAGTAATAAATGGAGCCTTTATGTATAATGAAAACTGTAGGTCCCGGCTGTCATTGAACATCCTTGGCAGTCGTTACGGGTAGTCAGAAGCCAGTAAGTCTGACAGCAGTCTAACCAAGGGGTATCGAGTTGCCTAGGAAACTGGGTTGAGGAGGTCAGATAGGCAATCGCTTCTTGTAAAGCACTGGTACTCAGCTGAATCCGGTTAGACTGGAAGCCGACCCCAACATGATTGGGAAAAAGGCTCGGAGGATGATTATGTATAATGAAAACGGCAAAAGAAAATATATGCTACTCTTCTGTAATAATTATTGACAATGAAAACTAACCGTAATGGTCTAGCACATTGAATAGGTTAGATCATCATAGGTTACCAACCTGTATTGAGCAAGCGTGGTGATTAACGCTCGTTCCTTCTCCGTGTGAGAGGAACCCTGTGCCCGTGAGACGATAAAAAGGCTCTCATAAATATGAAATTGCTTGTTTAAAATTTCAATCAGGTTATTGACCTCTATGATAATAAAGTCTTTAATAAAATAAAGGTGTCATCTAAAGAGGACGCTCTAGGTCGCGTCGACCTCATTGGGAACGTCCTTTAAAAAGGTCAGGTGAGAATACTCTCTGAGGGCGAGAACATTAATTTTAAGAAACATAAATATTGTGAAGGGCTGTGCTGTTTATCTTGTAAGTAATTTTTGCATTAACAATTTACCCATCTAATATTATAAAACGTAGACCTATTTTAGAAAGTTATGACGAAAGACATTTTTTGAAGAAGTATCGTCCTTTTTAACTTTAAAACAATTGTCAGGGACAAAAGTATAACTGAAGTAATAGTTCAACAGTTAAGTGAGTATGACAAATTAGAGAAATAAGCGTCATCACTTCAACATGTGATCGACCACACAACCGCTCACCAATCCTTGCATCGACATAGTCACATCACGTCAGGACCAAATTGAGCAGTAGGAACTGCAATTGAATGGGAGTACATAAATCAGGCTAGCTCTTAACTGGACGATAAGTCAATCGCTATGGAAATGTTAGTCGTGAGTGGAAGACCGTGTACTGGGCGACTGACTTATGTGGTCTGTTCGATGGATAGTGTGTGTGGCCTTTTTAAAAGGACGAGTTGTAGAAGTTTATTCGGAAGTATAGCATCTTTCTTCAAAGTTTTTGTTTAACTTTTATTTTATTCTACTTAATGGGGCAGGAATGTTGTGAGGTTTATTTGAACCATTATCTTAAGACTTAGGACTGAAATGCATCAATATTTGATTGGTATTATATTTATATAAATAGTTTGATTCTACAGCCAGGAGTGACTTTCATGAGTAAATGGCTTGACTTGAAGGCCTTAGATACAAGCAAAATTATTCACGTTTGATGTACGCGAGAGGGCGCTGCGCGTGGCGTAACGTAAAGTAAAGTGCTCCGTAATAAAAAACTCTTTAAAAATATAAATAGTGCATAAAAGTGTATAAAACTTGATACATACACGAAACTTAAAGTAGTTATTAAGTGACAGTAATTGTGTTAGTGGTATTGTACAGAAACAGTGGAAATATAAGAAAAACTTTAAATTTGTGAGCAAAGATAAAACAATACATAAAGTGACTATTTTCAAAACAAAACAAAATTTAACTTTTATAAAGACCCCTAATTTACTAATATTATAGTGAATTATAGTGATAAAACAATAATAACAGTGAAACATTGAAAAATAAGTGCAAAAGTGACGCATACAGTAATTTGAATTGCAACCGCCATTACCGATTGTTTATGATAAACAAATAAAATTCACGACAAGTGGTCAATAAATTGAACTAATTTCTCCATGTGCGGCTGGCCCAGTGCACAAGCTCTCTACTTTTGCCGATCAACCAGTCTTACACGAATGTCCGCGAGTTCAAATCCCACTTGCAACTTTCACTTTTCGTAAATCCCTAAATTTAAAAATTTAAAAATAATAAATAAATTTGAAAAAGTACAACACAATGAACTCAAACTTGTCAAGAAATAGTAACAGTGCTCGTAAGATGGCGCCACTAGTAACTTGTTACAAATGTAAAAAAATGGTCAATATAAAAAATACTGCGCTATGCTCTGCTTGTAATAACAGGTATGAATTAAATTGCGATGGCTATCCCGAAGCGACATATCGTCTTAAAGATGAAGAAGCCAAAAAGAAATGGAGGTGCAAGGCATGCATCAGAAATAAAAAATATGCCCAAACAGATAGTACATCTAATATTACGGTGCGTAAAAAGCAAACCTCGGTAAAAACGCTATCTCCATCGCAACAAGAAGTTCAACGAGCTGATCTAATAAATGAAAATATTAGTGACGAAACATTACGCCAATCTCCAGTACAACATAGCACATTGTTATTTGACTCCCATATACTTACAGAATGCGAAACATCTGATGACTCATATAATACTGCCAAACTATCAAAAAGTGTTGACGGAACAGTATCTAATTTAGTTTCAACCTCAGAAATGAAGTACACTATAGCTCAGCTCACCCTTAAACTTGAAAGCACCGAAAATGAACTGGGAAATCTGTTGCTCGAAAATAACGACTTGCACAAACAGATAAACAAATTAACTTTAGAAAACCAAAGTTTAAAATCTATATGCCATTCTGCTACGATTTATGACAGTCCTAAGCTCAAAGAGAAGAACCCGTGCCTTGCCACAACAACAGAACACGTATTCAACATCAACCTCCCCATCGTCAGACAGTCACAACATTAATACCGACGACTACGGTAAAATATCACTGTTGAAACAGGAGATCGTCACTCTACAACAACAATTGGTGGTCGCAGAAAGGGAGATCTCAACCCTCACTGGGCGCATTGAAGAACTTATGAGGAGTAGTCATATCTCATGTCAAAACTATACTCAGGAACCAACGCACGCAACGAGTCAGCCTACTAATAATACTGCAAAATATCGCAACTCAGCTGCTCTAAATGTGCCAAATACCTATCCCGGGAAGATATTCATCTTCGGATCCCAGCGCTGTGTCGGACTAGCAGCAGCCATCTCACGTTCGCGAACAAACACACAGTACAGAAACATACAGCGTTGTCGCCGAAACGAAGCCGAATGCACCGTCCAGCGAAATCTTGGCCAACTGTAGAAACAGTGAGTTATCTATCGATGACAAACTTGTTATATGTATAGGGGAAAATGATCGTAACTCAAACCTAACCTTATCCCAATTGCAAATTATATTAGATACGTTCAAAAATAACACTATAATTGTATTAAATGTCTTAAATAACGCATATTTAAATGTAAATAAATTGAATTACTCCTTAAAAAACATGTGTAAACAATATAAAAAATGCCACTTTATAAACAAAAAATGTACGAAATTGTACGATATCTGTCATTCAGTAAACTATATTATAGATTGTTGTGATTACAGTGATAAATATTTGAATCCTTGTGAAATTCGAAAATGGTTAGCGACTAGCAAGCCAAGTTGTAATGTAAACACTAGTTTTAAGGAACCTAGGAAAGGGACAATTCCCTACTACTTTAATTGTCTTCAAAAAAATAGCCACAGGGAAAGTACAACCCCTCAACTGGAAGTAAAGAGTCCAAAAGGGACCATACCCTATTACTTTCCTATTATAAACAAGAATAAATCATTTTTTCGAGCCCAAAGTAAATAAGGAACACAATTTTAGAATACTCCATCAAAATATTGCTAGTATCCTATCCAAAAAAGAACTATTAGAAATAACGATTCAAGAATTAAAAGAAGTAAATAATGATCCGGATGTTATATGTCTATCTGAAACATTTATAAAAAAAGGTTACGAAAATTATGTCAAAATATATAACTATACTATGGCTTCTAACTTCTCAAGAGAAAAACAAAGAGGTGGCACTTGTATATTAGTAAAAAAGGGTTTGAATTATAAGGAGTTAACATTTGTTAAAGGTTATGCAATACAAAACACGTTTGAAGCCTGCGGCGTAGAGATAGTTGGTAATAAATTAGTAATTATATCTGTTTACAGAACACCTCAATCGGACCCAAATCAGTTTTTAACAAAATTAGATTGTCTTTTACATGATCTGCTGATGAAATATAGATCTAAATTAAATGTAGTTGTAGCCGGTGATTTCAATATAAATACTCTAAGAAAAAGCAACATAACTAACGAATTGCATAGCCTGGCCAATAATTATAACTTGAAAGTACACATTAAGGTACCTACACGTAAACTTACCTGTATTGACCATATCCTAAGCAACATTTCAAACGCCACTTCAACCGTCCTACCTCTACATCTTTCAGATCATGATACAGCACAAATGTTGAGCTTCCCTACCAAAAATAAATCGTTAAAATTAGCAACATACTATGTTTTTAAAAGAGACTACAGCATAGACAATATCCGAAAATTTAAGGAATGCTTGCAAAGCCTGACTTGGGCCGATATTTGTCTAAATACTGATTCAAATTCCGCTTTTAATGAATTTCATGATTTGTTGTGTTTATTTTACAATCTTTGTTTTCCAAAAGTAAGAGTTAAGGTTAATAGTAATAACAAAAATGCACAAAAGTGGATAAGCAAAGGTCTAAGACAAAGTTGTAAAACTAAGAGAAAACTTCGTTATCAGTATTATAAAAATAAAAATTCAACTAATAAGGCCAAATATAAAAAATATTCCTATCTGTTAAATAAATGTGTATATAGCTCAAAAAAAAACCAAAATATTAATTATATTAATGCGCATGATAACAAATGTAAAGCAACATGGACTGTTATTAAAAACGAAATTAACGCTACTCAATCCAAAGATAATATAGAAAGCATAAAGCTAAAGGATACAGTAATCACAGACCCATTGGAAATAGCCTCTACATTCAATAACCATTACACAAACTTAACTTCAATACCAACTCAACAAAGTGCTGACCGAAACTTTAGAAGAAATAAATATTACAACTCAATGTTTCTGAAGCCATTACTAGAAAATGAGATGCTACAAGAAATAATGTCTTTGCGCAATACCAGATCTGAGGGATATGATGAAATTAGTACTAAAATAATAAAAGTTTGCTGCAACGAGCTAACTAAGATCTTAACTCACTTAATCAATATGTCATTTTTACAAGGAACTTTTCCTGATAAATTGAAATTATCCATAATAAAGCCATTGTTCAAAAAAGGAGATAAGGATGATATAAATAATTATCGACCTATAACTTTAATACCTATCTTATCAAAAATTTATGAAAGGTGTATGTATAGAAGACTGATTGATTTTTGCAATAAATTCAGAATTATAAGTGACGAACAATTTGGATTCCAAAAAAATAAATCTACAACTTTAGCTACATTCTCTCTTATGAAAGCAATACTTTCTAATGTTAACAACAATCAGATAACTACTGGGCTATTTTTTGATTTATCAAAAGCCTTCGACCTGGTATCGCATGACATATTGCTAGAAAAATTGGAAGCTATTGGAATAAGGGGACCCGCTCTACAGTGGATCAAGTCCTATTTGAGCAATAGGAAACAATGCGTTACAATCAATAGAATTAACAAAAATAGAGACATGACACCTTACTATTCAGAGTATAGACATAATAAATACGGCGTACCGCAAGGAAGTGTGCTTGGTCCAGTATTATTCCTTATATATATAAATGACATTACAGAAATAACAAAACATAAAAGCGTCCTATTTGCTGATGATATATCCATTGTAGTAACAACTGATAAAAAACAAAATACCATTGGAGATCATGAATGTGAAATTAATAATACTATCAATAAACTAATACATTGGCTAGAAACTAACCATTTAAAGATAAACCTAAACAAATCCGTCTATATACAATTCAACCATGCAAATAATAATAAAAATAACATTAAACTTAATATAAATCAACTCAATGAAGTAACACATACAAAGTTCCTAGGTATAATAATAGATAAAGATATTAATTGGAAATTACATGTAGATAATGTTAGCACTAGAATTAATAAATTCGTATACGCACTGAAGCAAGTAAAAAATGTTACTAATATAAAAACTGCTCTTATATCATATCACGCCTATGTTGAATCGATATTACGATATGGTGTAATAATGTGGGGCAATAGCACTGATACGAATAGAGCATTCGTTGCTCAAAAAAAGTGCATAAGGTCAATTTGTGGACTAAAACCCGAAGAGTCATGTCGACCAATGTTTAAAAAACTTGGCTTGCTACCGCTCCCATGCATTTACATTTACGAAATATGCGTATTCGTAGTTAAGCACATACATCTGTTTAAAACTGCAAATGAAATATGTTCACGGATCAGACGAGATCCTTTTAGATTAGTACAGAGTGATCCACCAAGACTGACCAAATATAATAAAAATTGTCTTGCAACATGTGTGCGGATATATAATAAGATGCCAAGTCATTTTAAAGTATTAAATATAAGACTGTTGAAGATTGCATTATATAAATGGTTGAATGAATATAATTTTTATAGTTTAAAAGAATTTATGGATTATAAATGTTAATACCTTAAATGGTTTAGTTTACCTAAAATTTTTGCATGCTATGTTCATCTTAGCTAAACATGTTTGTGCTTATTTTATTATTATTAACACCTTGTATACCATGTTTTATGCAAATAAACAATTTATTATTATTATTATCTTGTATGTCTCTACCAGACCTCGGGACTATAGAGTCCCGGATTTTTGGGAGGCGAACGTGGGGCCGAAGCCAACACGCTGAAGCCCTTTTGAGACAACTTTAATGAAATGGTGACACAAAACCGACGATTATCCCTGTATACACTATAGAAATGTACCTAAGGACAATCCCCGGTTCTGTGCTAAACTATTGCTAACTATGGATGAAAACTACTTGGGCTATTGTGATGGGATGCTAATGGACTAGGAATGGGGAAACTACGGGAACTATGGCACCTGCCGATAACAATGTAATAAATACACGTAAAAATGGCAGGTGGAGACTCGCCAACTCACTTACTGGGCCCCCGGGAATCAGTCACTGAAAAGCAACAAGAGGGCAACAGGTACATGAGCGGCTGAGAAGGGTGAGGATACCTCGGCGGACTTTAAACGCAGATCACGCGCTCCCTGTGGGTCCAGCATCACCGGCCCACTCGCCACTTACCACGAGGCACCTACCCTCCGAGCATTGCTCTAGCGACTCCACTCTGACCGGCCGGTGAAGGCAAGCCAAGAGGCGGGAGACCTATCCCCCGTCATGCTTCACTCCGGCACGCCGGAGATGGGGGACAGTATACTCTCCCTGGAGCACTCGGATATATAGCCCCGCGGGGTCGCTACTCCCCGTCATCCGCCTCAGATGCCCTGCGGGGCTTATTATTATTATTATTTCTTGTTATATTTTTTATTCTCCCTTTGGTGGGGGTAGAAGAATCTGATCACACGGGCCTTAGCCAAGCGTGATCAGGGGTTTAGGTGATACAGTAGGTAGATGAAACAGAAGATGTAGTGAGAAATTTTCTCGTGATTCGGCATGTGTTAAGTATAACGGCTTTCTGGATTGTTTGGGTTATGTACTGTGGGATCTGTAGTAGGTCTAGGCTGCGTTTAAGGCTCTTTGGCACAACCCCCGTTGATGACATGACTATCGGGACTATATGTATAGTTTGTGCCTGCCATTGACGTTTGAGTTCTATTGCTAAATCTTGGTACTTTGTTAGTTTATCGGCTATTGTGGATTGGACGTTATGGGTATTTGGGATGGCTATATCTATAAGGTAAGCGTTTTTGTTATTTTTATCAAATAATGTAATGTCGGGTCTGTTGAAGTGTATAGTCTTGTCGGTAATGATGGTCCTGTCCCAATATAGTCTGTGGCTATTGTTTTCGAATGTTGTGCTCGGTTTGTATTTGTAGTATGCAGTTTTTCTTTCTATGAATTTAAGTTTATGTGCAAGGTGCTGGTGTACTATGGATGCTACCTGGTCATGCCGGTGTTTGTAGTCAGTCTGTGCCAGTGATCTGCAGGCAGACGTGATATGTTGTATGGTTTCGGGGGTTGAGTGGCAGCGTCGACACGTGTCTGTGAGAAGGTTAGGGACCCGCATTATATGCTTCTGGTAGTTGCGGGTATCAATGACTTGGTCCTGGATTGCCATCATGAAAGCCTCAGTCTCAGGGAATAGCTCGCCACGCTGCAGCCAGGCGTTCGACGCTTGTTTGTCGACATGTGGTTGCTGCAGGTCGTGGTAGTGCCGTCCGTGTAGAGACTTCTGCTTCCAAGCGGCAATCTTTTCTTTAACGTCCGTAATCTTCTCTTTTTTTTGTGGGTTTCGGTCTGCTAAATTGAGTGGAGTTAGGTGATTGTCTGCTAATGTTACAACGTCGTGCAGCGTTGATTGTTGTGAATGGTGGTAGAAATACTGTCTGAGATTTGTTATTTGTTTGTTATGCAGATTGACTATGTCTATAATACCCCGTCCGCCTTCACGTCTCGGTAAAGTCATTCTTTGCACACAGGATCTTGGGTGATGTTTTCGGTGGCTTGTCAGGGTTGTGTTTATGGTGCGTTGCAAACTAATTAGGTCACTTTGGGACCAATTTATTATCCCAAAGGAGTACGTAAGGACGGGAATAGCGTAGCTATTGATTGCTTTCGAAGCATTGCGTGAATTTAATTGTGATCGGCATATAATATTAAGACGGTGTTTAAAATTCTTTTTCAGGTTTACTTTGGTCTCTTTCTGATTGATTTGTCTAGCTTGCTGGAATCCTAAATATTTGTATGATGCATGTGGTTCTAGGGGTTCAATTATGTTGCCTGAATCTAGGGTGTAATTATTTTGGATGACTTTACCGTTACTGACAGAGAAGGTTTTGCATTTATCTATTCCGAATTCCATATGTATGTCATTCGAAAAAGACTGTGTGATGTCTGCAAGACGATGTAACGAGTGTGTAGTGTCACTGTAAAGTTTTATGTCGTCCATATACATGAGGTGAGTGAGAATTGTGTGTTTGTGTGGTGCTTCAATAGTGTAACCGAGTTTTGACTTGTTCAGCATATGGGAGAGCGGATTTAATGCAAGGCAAAACCATAGGGGGCTAAGTGCGTCCCCTTGGAAGATGCCTCTGCGTATCGGAATTTCACTTGTAGTAGTAGTCGTGGGTCCGATTGTTTTTAATGTTGTGGTCCAATTTTGCATTGAACTTTCAAGGAAATGGATTATTTGCGGGTGTATTTTATATCGTTGTAGAACATTAAGAAGCCAGCTGTGTGGAACTGAATCGAATGCTTTCCTATAATCTATATACATTGTATTTATATCCTTCTTCTTAGAAATGGCTATTTTCATTGCTATTGAATCTACTATTAACTGTTCTTTACAACCTTGACTGCGCTTGCGACATCCTTTTTGCTCCTCTGCAAGAATATTATTGTCTGTTGTGATGTGTTTATGTATGACTTCTGCAATGCATCCTGTGAGTATCTTGTATATTGTCTGTAGGCAAGTGATTGGACGGTACTTTGCTGGGTTTTGGGAGTCGTTAAGATCCTTCGGTATCATGTAAGTTAAACCTTGTGTGACGAAATGTGGCATAGAATTTGGTGTCTGTAGAAAATCGTTAATGTGGTTGTGAAGTTGTGGGTGTAGCCTGGTGAATTTTTTATACCAATAGTTGTGTATTCGATCACTACCGGGTGCCTTCCAATTATGAGCTTTATTAAGCACTTCCACGAAAACATCTATTGGTATGTGCTCGAATTGCATCGGTATTATTGTGTCAACTATTTCAGCGTCTGCGTCCAGCCATTCCGCATCAGCATTGTGTCGTACAGGTTCAGACCAAATCCCTGACCAAAACCTATGTAGTTCATCCGCCGATGGCGTTAGCACCTCTTGTGTGTTTCTGCTTGTATTGTTTTGTGTGTTAGTTGATAGGGTCCTATAAAATATTTTTTCGTTGTTTACAAACAAAGAATTTTGCTTTTTTCTTAATGTACATGTAACGTATCTTTTTAACCTACTCGAAGCTGCGTTTAGTTTCTGTTTAAGTGTATCGAGAAAGTCTTCATTACTCAGATTCGGCTCTTCATGTTGTGAGTGTATTCGATATTTGTTCTTTATAGTGTCTATTAATAAGATTAGCCTATTGCTCCTAGTACCTTTTGCATATTCTGTCATTCTACTTATATCTCTCCTCAAAGCATCTATCTTCTTTTCGAGTCTCTTCTGCCATGCAGGTATTCTTTTTTGTGTTGGATTAAGTAGAACATAAGAATCTCTAATTTTAGCCCCGTTGCAGACAGCAGCTGTATAAGCTGCGCAGTAGGTAATGGTATGTGTCATTTCGAAATTTTGGTCTGCTGTGATATATTCGGGTAGTATGCTTCTATTAATAAAGTCTACGATTTGGGCTAGTTTTTTAGAAGTTTTTTGTTTTGGTATGTAAGGTCGGTCGGTAGGATTTATATCACGAAACCTGTCAAGTGCGTTCTTAAACTGATCTTTAATGTTTTCAATTTCGTGGATATTGGGTAACTGATTTTGATGAGACTCTGGCTCGAGGTTCTGAGTAAGGGTTAGACTTGTTTGATTTAGTGAATGTAAAGATGTGTTGTGTAGTGACTGTGACTGTATGTCTTCTATATCTTCTGACTGTGCTATGTGTTGTGATTGTATTGGAGGATATTCGGTGTTGTATACATTAATAGCTTCCGCTACTTCATTTCGTATTTCGTCTAGCCTGTGATCTGGTATCATTTTATTATTAATTATCACGCGGAGTTGGTCAGAAATTCTCTGTTCTGATACTCCATTTAGTTCCGGGTGTTCTGTTATAACTGCTTGATGAAGGGGCTGGCGATAAGCTGATCTATTTTGTTCTATTTCAGTTATTTTGTAGTAGTTTCTAATGATTGATTCATTTTGTTGTGTGGTCCATCTTCGTCTCTGCCCACTGGCTTGTTGAGTGTTAGTGTGTGTTTGTGTATTTGGTTCTGTGTGGTTTTGATGTAAATAGATAGTGACTTCGTCTTTTATTTGATCTAGTATTTCTTGTGACAGTAATTTATTTCTTATAATAGCCCTGCATTGGTCGCCTAGTCTTTGTCTAGACGCTTGCATATTAGGGAATTTCAGAGAGAATTCAGCGTGAAGCTGTTGAAGATAAATGTTATTAGTTTTTAGTTTGGTAGCTATTAAGTACGTGCGCCAGATGAATTTATTCATTTCTACTGTCCACCGTTTTCGCGCACGGTTTGTACCTGGGGCGGGTGCAGGTTCAGTGGCGAGTGCCTCCTGCACAACATCCTCAGGCGTAGGCGTATCAGATGATACCTGTTGTTGAAAGACTGTATTTTCGTTTAAACTAATTGTGGAAGGGGAAGACGATAGTGAAGGGACATAAGAAGCGGTGCTTGGACTGAATGGTTCTATTGGGCTATTTATCCTATCTACTTCTTCATCGGCTGTAGCATATTGAATGGTGGGAGTCCGCCTGCTCAACTCCTCACCACTGACGGATCGCATGCTGAGACACCCAGCGTCAGCTCCAGGTGTGCCCCGGCGATCGCCCCCGGGCAGCGGCCCTATACGTTTCTTTTTAGATCTGGTTTCCATATTGGAGGGGTTGGTTTGGGACCGTTTGTTGGAAGGGTTAGTCAAGGTGTTAGCGACTTTTAAGTTTGTACCTCCTGGCCTTATTCCAGGGTTGGGTCTAGGTGTTACGACCTCTATATTAAATGCTCATGCCTCCTCTAAGCCCCCCCACCACGTCAAGGTGGCCCCACGGGGGGGTTATTATTATTATTATTACGTTTGCCGTGTTTTTGTAACCGGCAGCGGTAATATTTTTTCAGCCTCAACATTTTTTGCATCCACAATATAAAAGACCAACTAGAAAGTCTCCAATTTCCTTTAATAATTATACAAATTGGTATTTGCTTTTCCCTGAGCAATAATCAAGCTACAAATTTATAGCCTATTTATAATAGTCCTCCCACTATTACCGCGGCTATTAGGCAACTAATCGCCGCTCACCGACGATCCGAAGTGGCCGCTGACCATAGATTATGCAGCAGATGTGCCAAACAGGTGAGGACTTATGCGATCATATTAAATGATTATTGGATCGACTGTGATTTGTGGAGGTCATAATCGGAGCTGCGGATTTTGGTTGTGGGTGAAGGTAAAAATGTGGCGCTGTGTGCATGTTTATTTGGTGTTTGAATACCTTATTATAAAACGTGGTTTTAGATGTTTCGTGCTTTTAGTACTAAGGTTAGAACTTCAACTTGGTTCGAGATGATGATTTATACCTAGTACTAAAGCCGGTAATTTCGTAGGAGCACGTTTTATAGTAAGTGGCCTGTCTTTATTTTCCTGTAATAATTCAACAATTTTCTTATAGTTTTGTTTTTGAAAATTTTTAAAACCTTTTCTTTGAACTCTTCTGTCATTTCTTGCTTCCTTTAATTATGAATACTATTCAAATACTTAATAACTTTTCCATAAAGAGTGAATTGAATGCATTGTTACGGTTTAATAGATTTCAGTATCAGAAACCAGTTTACTTAGAGCTCCCGCTGCTGAAGAAATTACATTGTATCAATAGGTTCTTGTGGAGCTTTCAACTTTTGTTAATATTCCTCATTGATGGCTTTTGTAGCTCACGTTAGGTTATAAGACGATGAAGGAAGGTAGGGAAAATGTCTATAGCTTAAATTATATATTTGACTTCCTATTAACATGTGTCCCTAGGCTTACCAAACAGGGAATTCTAAATTCAATATAAACTCTTTTGCAAAAAAAACGGGCACCTATGTGAAATCTTAGTTTTATGGACTTTACGTGTATTTCAAAGGGTTTTAATGATTGTAGTATGTTTCTAGCATCAAAAGAGTTAGCCGAGCATGCGTGAGAGTGTATTCTAAATTTGAATTTTGTACAATTGCTAAGAAATTGGTTAAAGCTTGTTTTGGATTAATTGCTGGCAGAAAGTTCGTCGGTGTTTTGAAAAGTTTTTGAAGTGATTTTCAAGAAAATGATAATGCAGTTTTAATTAATGATTAATGTACTTTTTTGTTAGATCAAAACATTTTTGAAAAACTATGCGTATTTGATAAAATTTTCACCTGCTCTAAATGGGCTATGCTGATGATTGATGGCAATGTTAAGAGTTTCGGTATTTTAGTGTAAAGCGTTCTATTGCTTAGGTATTGTACCCACGTGTTTTAAAATATCGCTTTTTCATAAATAAACACTATTTAGAAGAGTATCAGTACCTTTGGCTGCGACAAAACCAATTTAAAGTAAGCAGTGCCGATCACAACCCGTCTCCTATCGGACTTTGACATTTAAAAAATACCAAATTTTGTGATAAATGTTAAAATTAACCACATGAAAAATGATGAGGAGGGTTAAAGCTATCTAAAAAGTCAAATTATTGCCCCGTTGAAGCTCTCGCTAACTCCATAGGTATCGGGTTACTAAACGACGATTTAGCTGAAAGGGAGTCAAAAATTCAAAATTATTGGCCAAACGTATGTTTCTTAAGAAATGAGCAGATAGCCAATTATTGTTATGATTTAAGCAGGAAAGTGCTGCAGATGCCAGAAAATCTCATTGTAGGCAAGTTTATTTAATAAAATATCCGTGGGATGAAAACACGCTATTCGAACACTCAGACTCATAGATCTTCAGAGGTCTACGGAGTTTCCCAAGAGGCGAGGTTGTTTAAAAATCAGCGATTACGAGACCTTAAGACCTCGTGCTCACAGTCTATGCGCTATTTTCTGAATTTAGTAGAATTTAAAGACTTTTAAAAATGTCAAAGTCCGATAGGAGACGGGTTGTGATCGGCACTGCTTACTTTAAATTGGTTTTGTCGCAGCCAAAGGTACTGATACTCTTCTAAATAGTGTTTATTTATGAAAAAGCGATATTTTAAAACACGTGGGTACAATACCTAAGCAATAGAACGCTTTACACTAAAATACCGAAACTCTTAACATTGCCATCAATCATCAGCATAGCCCATTTAGAGCAGGTGAAAATTTTATCAAATACGCATAGTTTTTCAAAAATGTTTTGATCTAACAAAAAAGTACAATAATCATTAATTAAAACTGCATTATCATTTTCTTGAAAATCACTCCAAAAACTTTTCAAAACACCGACGAACTTTCTGCCAGCAATTAGTCCAAAACGAGGTTTAACCAATTTCTTAGCAATTTTACAAAATTCAAATTTAGAATACACTCTCACGCATGCTTGGCTAACTCTTTTGATGCTAGAAACATACTACAATCATTAAAACCCTTTGAAATACACGTAAAGTCCTTAAAACTAAGATTTCGCATAGGTGCCCGTTTTTTTTGCAAAAGAGTGTATATTGTGTATCCCTTGCCTCGGAATTTTTGCCTACGTCAAACTAAAAGTCAGTTGTTCCAACTACTAAGAATATGATTGTTCTAAATTCAAAATATGTTTTTTTCTTTTCAACTCAAACTACGAAACACCAACAAAAAGTACCTCTAGGTCGACATTTTTCCATATGTAAAGCGTAATATACTTGTCTCCATACAAAATCTTGCCTCAATTTTCATCCACAAGATTTACGACAAGCTTCTACTAACACATACAAGCCTACACTAACACATATAAGCCTACATGTACACATGTACATGTTGTGTACAAAAAGTAATTTACAGGTGTTGTTAAGCGGCACATGTGCGCCTCATAAAACGCTTATCGGTTACATCAATATACTGAGTCAGCGGTGTAGCTTAGACGCGGTGTGAGGCATGAGCGGTAGCGAGTTGTGGCGTAGACATGACGAGGATTTTCTGTCATTAATATGTACCTCTACTTGTAACTTAAACCTATTCATTTATAACTTTAAATATAATTATTCTTTATTGTGCGTACATATTTATGCAGAGTACAAAAAAATAAGAAAAAGGAGGGAAAACATTTATTGACAATACAAGACAAGTACAAAGAGGGGGAGTAAAGTATATTTAAAAGCACAGTCAGCCTTGCGCTGATGTTCGTACATCTTAATCTTACAGTAATGAAGTATATGGCACAATAAGCAGTCTTATCGCTAGGAGTTATATCTTCCTTACATTTGGGCTTATGAAATTGATTAGACAAGTTATTTTATATTTTTTGCCAAAGGATAAACATCAATTCTTTATCCATGTAAAGGATTGGTGTTCTTAAAGTTATTGAACTTTCCGCTAAAGTCACTCAAAAACCGCGGTTATTACAACCCCACCCTTACACTCTTGAGCTAAAAGCGTGCGCCACAGCGCAATGGGCTTACACCCGCGGTATTGTGCGCACATTGTTCTCTGTAGGCAGAAACCGTGTTACACGACGGCTTTTAATCGCCTTTCTAGCGCTGAAAATGTACCTGTGTTTTAGACTAATTGATGCTTTATTTAATTGGTGTTTTGGTCGGTTTTTGTTTGATTGAATACTGGGGTACAGGTCAGGGGATAACAATGGTATCTACATAATTAAATATAACTGACAAAATGTCATAAAAGTTATGAGATGCTCACTCACATCTTCCTGTATCCTAATTTATAACCGAAGTAACATATTTTAAAGTAAATCTTGTAAAGAACTGTCCAGAACTTCTAGAATATATATTCATACACAGGACAATAGATAGCTGGTCGAGGCTAAGACTCAATAAATCTAAATAAAATCGCTTTTCCTTTACATTATGGTGAACTTATACGGGTTTTAGCTTCTTCATGAGAATATCTTTATGAAATTGACATATTGCTTTTCAGTAGTTTATTCGTTCGAATATAAAGTGAACAGCCAAAGTTATTTATTTTTGACTTAACTTTGACAACTTTAAAAATACCTCATAACTACTGAGTAATTCCATGCAAAATTATATAAAATTATCGGTAATCATAACCCCACAAAAACTTCTAGAATTTTCCTACAAAAAAACCGTGAACATTAACACACTTGTAGTGAACTCTAACGATAAACGAAATGTTAGCTCGCCTTGACCTCGTGGCATTTGCTTGGCATTCAGTCCCGACCTACAAACCTTACTACTGAATTATAACACATCGCTGAATTCCCTGAAGTGGTAGTACATTACGTCTAGAATAAAAGAACAAAAAGGGAAATGGGGGTAATGTTTGTAGTATCATTTTCTCCAGTAATAGGTGAAGAAATATATTGAAGGTGTTGAAATGAGGTACTGTCCTATATCAGTTATAGAAAAATAAGTTATAAAATAAATTGATTTTTGATTTTGTGATATAAAGATTTAGGAACAACCACCAAAAAAGCGTTTATGTGGCTTTGGTATAACTTGCTACCTTAATAAATATACAGAGTGTGTCGTTCATAATCACATTAAATCCTATCACATATACTTTATGATATTCTATGGCGAATTGTAAAAAAAATTACCTAATCCATTCAGTGGTTTAATCACAGGAGTCATTTTTCGTTTTTATAATTTACAACATCATGTGTAAAAGTTAAGATAAAGTTGGGAGTATCGAATGGTTTGCTTAGTTGACAGCTGTCAGTTTTCAAGGGAGAATTTCAGTTGTTTGTAATGACTGACTTTTATATGGTGTTCTAATTTTCGCACATTTTTATTCTATTTACTTTGTTTGAAAAATTCATTTTTTTATTTTTACGTATATTTCTTTTTTATTTCTGTTAATCGACATATATTAACCAGTATATTAACGCATTTCATTTAATGTGATTATGAACGACACACCCGATATATTGGGGCTAGTAATTATGCAGCGGTTATTATATACCCCTTAATAATGAGACTGAAGATACCATATTTTATTTTCAAGAAGAGGTATGTGTTATATCTTAAGTACTGGATTCTATACGCAATATTTCTTATATATTAGAGTGTTCAGTTATTCATAGGCAGGGAGAAGGGTTGTTGAAATGTATTTTTAATTCGGTTAAGACATTTAGTTTTCATCAGATGGGAAATTAAACCGGGAGTCCCTTGTCGTGCATATTTTACATCAAGGTTTTCTCACATTCCGGGCTTATAAAAAAAGCTACTGTGCGTTAAATACACCCACTTTTGCTACTCGTCTCTAAGCTGTTTGAGACATAAATTAAAATCAAAATCGTCATGGCCGCAACTTCTGGATTAATATTAAAAAGCTTGAAGAGTTTGTTTGCTTACACGCCGTTAGCTCAGGAACCATCTATTGGCAGACCTTAAGCTACTTTTTATCCGAGTGAGCACAAAGCAAAACCGCTTGGAAGATATGCTTGCAAGTGTTGGGTATTACTCTTTTACTATTCTTTCTAAAACTCTCGCCTATAGGTACCTATAATTATATCCACATCTGAACAAAAGGTCTCCGCAATCCTGAGCCTGACCTCTCGTTATCGCAGCCACTCTAATTGGGTGTCGCGGAAAGAAATATGGCGCCCAACTGTTATGTATTGGGTCGCCAATACTGCTGACCACCGCGTGAATTGTGGGAAATGCTGACGATCGGGAGAAATTTTTGTAGGTCTTGGTAGGATTATGTGTACCTACGATAAACTTAATGGGTATAAGAAATATTGTGCTATTGGTGTACTGGTTGGTAATAAAAATATAGATATTTTCTTACTTTCTGTTTATTATGATTGTCAAACTCTATGGCCTGCTATTTATTGCACAAATATTTTGTAAAGATTTTACTACGACATATAATTTATAACATTAGAGAAAGTGGTTTTCAAAATTATAATATGCGTAACTATATTTAACAAGCGATAATAATTTTCCATCACTTTCACTAACAGAATAACACCTTATTTCAGCCCAAACACACTCCATTTCACCCTCATTTCACCCCCTCACACCGCAGTGCCTTCAAAAAAACATAACTGTCAATACACATCACAAACACAGGTGTCCCACCCACTTGCGTTTGCCTTTTATTAAAAATTTACATCATCGCTTACACTGAGGCATATACCTAAACAAGCTTATACCTACAGTTAAGTAAGAGTGTATACGGCAGACTAAACAGTCGGGCGTCAGTTGACCAGAAGGTAGCATTTTTTCTCCGAAGGTTTGCAATCTTTAATTGCATTTATAATATACATATAAATTTATCGTAATATTAGTATAAAATATGGATGTATTAATTGATATTACATATTTAAACTATTTATTTACAAATACAAAAGGAAACGTTAAATAATAAAGGAAAAAATTAGCAAAAACTACATCCGCAGGCTGGCTGCAGTGCCATCAGAAAATCTCGATTCCAATCAAAGTTTTCAGTCGATCAGACACGGCTAAATACCTGAACTTTGCAATCAGCATACTACCATTAATCTTCATACTGATTTATGTGCCCAAACAAACTGTCGGCCAACTAAAATCTTCAGTCTGTAGTCTTAGCAGGCGAGGCGTAAATTATGCGGCCCACAAAACGTTTATCAAGGTAAATTTTGGAGGCTTAAAAATGAGGTTGAATATTCAAGAAGTGCTGGCTTGATGATGATGAAGTTCGTGGCTCGGTTTTTGTGTTAATAAGGAGATAAGATCCTCACTTTGGGCTCCTAAATTATGAAGATTGTACTCATGATGGAGGCTTTAGAATCATTATTGATGCATGGCTCATATTTTGGCAGGAAAAGCGTGGTTGTAATCTCTAGAAGTGATAAGATGAGTTTAAAATAGATTATAGAAGACACCCTTTTAAAACGATTATGGAACGTACTGATGAACTCAAAAACACCCTCTTCTTAATCGATGGTGTGATACATGGAGTACAAAATGACTACCGGAGTTGTCATAACGTCAAATCCCCTGAGTAGCGCGCAGAAAACAGAAATTCCTAACTATAAGGAGTCTTACGAGACCTACTTTAATTTTTCATCTCAAAAAGAAACAACAAAAAAGTTCTCTAAAGTGTACTAAAACATTTTACTCGTTTTAAAACTAAGCTGAACTTTTATAAGTCGTCTCACGAAACTTATTTCAAAATGTTCGCGAGTTATCAAAGTAAACACTAACTCTGGACTTTCTTGGATACTTTCTGTATGAAGTTACATTATACAACTCAGTAGACACAAAATCTTATACGTTTCACTGTTTTAAAGTTACGGCAAAAGTATGTAGTTTCCTTTTGTTATCAATGACTGACCCTTTTCTGATAAGACTATTGAAATATGTGACACTTCAGGTATATGAAATAAACTTATACGATTAGCCATAAAATCATAACATAATAGAAATCAGAACTTAATCACTTCAAGACTTGACCAATAACCATAGAGGCAACATTCAAAAACTCAAACGCGTGTACCTACCACAAAACATTTTTCACAAATAATTTTAAAACCAAAAAATATTCAGCGTTTTTCCTACTACCTACACAAAAATTTGCATATGATGCGTCCGCCCAGCCCGCCTAAATCGTATACAATGAGTTATTACTTGTGCATTAGTGTCCGAGCGGCGACAATGCGGAGCGTGGCTCGAATGTAATCCGCGCGTTTACGCGGATACGTCGATAAAGGGGTGCGGAGGGACAAGATACAAGTGAGAGCGATTTCGAAAAACGAAGATTACAAAAATTCTATGTAAATATATACTAGGTCACCATCTCCCGAGCCTTTTTCCAACTATGTTGGGGCTGGCTTCCTGTCTGTAATAAAATGTAGAAGACTTGTTTTCATGCTGAATAAATTGTAAGTTATGAAAATATAATCAAGTCAAGTCTATGTAAGATGGTAATACTATTCAAGAATGTTGACTTTTGCTACCCACTTCTGTGTTGGCTCAAGACCTGTCCCCGTTTCCAAATTCCTGTTGATATACACTGTACTACAAGGTATCTCAATTATGATGATCTCCCTGACAGTTCTGAACCTTGCAACACATACTTTAATAACCCAATAATAAAACATACATATATATAACACATGAAAGTCATAATCGCTTATGATCCCATGCTTTGTACCATACCACAATACCCACCGACACAGGTTTTAATAGATAAGATTTACGAGCTCTCATCTGGTCAAGGGTTGAATGCGACGTAATTTGTCGCGACAGGGGAGGCAGGGGACGCAGTCGCCATGTTTGGCTAGCTTCGGGAAAAATGCTAATTGTTTACTGAGGTTTTTATAGTCTTTTTATGATTTTTAGTACAGCCGTTACCAATATTATATCTGTGGTTTTACTTACTAAAGGTACAACTTTGACATTGCCCTATACAAATAATATCAATTCTTGCCTCCTCTATTAAGCATAACACCAAATACATAGAATACTGAGAGCCAAGCCACTGATTCAGATTGTATTAGTTTTGGCTGTAACTACTTTAAAGTATCCTAGCCTTTAAATCATCACCTACAAACCCCCAACTATCATCACCAACCAATTTTCATTGAAACCAAAACAAGTTCCCAAAAATTTTCCCTGAAAAACACATGTAAGGAGGTTTATTAATCAAAAATAGGTCCACACCCTGGTCGATATACCCGCGTGACTAGCCGCAGTAAAACACTGGCCACGTAAAAAAAAACACCGTCGAAAAAAAAACAAAACATTAAATTACCCTGTAATAAGGTTTGGTAAGGTTTTCGACCCCCGAAACATAGACGCCACGTGGGAAATACGAAAAGGTTCAATTGATGCAACTGAAATTATTTTTTTTGGATGATTAATTTTATGTTAGTTTTAAATTTTAGGTGTGATTTTGAACTTTTTTGTGTTATTTGCTGTCTTTGATTCGTAGCTACAGGAAAAATAATAAACAACTTTGATTTCATGTAACATATTGCATTTTAAACATATAAAAACTATGTTCTTGTAAAAACTTCTGACGTACACAAAAAAAGATATTTTCTTTTATGAATTCACTTTGTCTAAAATTATTCCTAAGCTTTCAATTTATTAAAAAACAAATTCTAAAATTTTAATCAAACCAATCCGACGATATTAAAAATCGAACACAACGTTCTAGAACTTTAAAATTCTAATCAAACGATACTGTGTTGCCAGTTTGAAAAAAAAAAGAATAATATCTTACAACGGGTGCAAAGAACTCATTTTATTCAGAGTTATTGAAAAAGTTCCATTATTCAGTATCTGTGGAATAGATTCAGTTGCCAGTTTTATAATAAAAGGATTTTGAAACGAGTTAATAATAGAGAGCCGACCAAGCGCGGATTGTCCCAATTCTTCAATTGTAAGGAGCAAGGATTCTTTTGGAATTTTTGAACAAAAGCCATGCTATTTTTAAAGCTGGTTTTTAATAGTACTTTCCTACTCCCTGCCAAGAAACTTTTCCTGAATTAACTAACTACAAATAGATCTCAAGATTAATACTTATACAAACTGAAAAGGCGAACTCATCTAAACATGTTTTCAAGCCAAAACACATACCTTATTCAATGACAAGGTTTTTAACGCCAAAAACATCCCAATTACATTCGTTCAAATGACATTAATGAACGAAGCCGTTTAGATAACTGCAGGTCTATTTGCTCAGTCATTTGACCGGTTCTCGGGTTACTAAACGTAATATTTAGTGTTGCCCTGTAATACCCTTTACTTCCCTTAATGCCGTAATCTTACCCTCAACGGTGTATTAATAATTAAAAGAGGGTGGAATAATCATTTCGAGGGGTTTTTGTTTCAGGAATTATCTTCTAAGAAGGCTTTGAAGGACTCTGCTTTTGTGATGTAAAACCTTAATACAGCTTCGGCAGAATTAAGTATTAAAATTGCAAGTCGACGTTGATTAATTTCTGAGATTAAAACAGTGGCAACATTGTGGTTAGCGATGGGAGTTTTCATAATTCAGGGTGTTTACGCTTATTCTAATTGAGAGTTAGGAAATCCGATTTGAGATTCTTGTTTACTTCTGTATTTTGTAAGATTTGTTTTGAGTTGATGTTGAACAAGAACAATATTTTGTTATGATTATTTATGATATTACTAGCCGTTTTCCCGTGGTCTCACTAGCATCCCGTGTAAACTATCGCCTAGCTAGGTCACTCAAGGGGTTGGTTTCGCTTTTCGCAAATCAGTTCTGTTCTTTCGGAGCCTTAAGGGTACCAACAAACAAAATGTTTTCTCTTTATAACATTAGTGTAGATTACAGGAGTATAAGTGAATACCACGTTTATATTCGAAGCACGTGCGACTTAACAACTTGCCAGACTAGCCGACTAGCTCGAGTATTTCATACGACCGTTATCTGAAACTTATGCCCTTGAAGTTATTATGTCAAAGTTAGCTCGTCAATATACCCTTGTAAGTTAAGTTCAGAAGTTTGTAGTGACAACCTTTGGTTACAGGTATATTGCCAGAAAAAACGATAGGTAGTCTAATCCTTGTAATTCATGAAATGTTGAAGTTTGTAGGTTCAATATCTACATATACTAATAGTGTTGATAGCCAATACAACACATTTTAAAATAGGCTCTACTGCTGTGTTTACGATAATATAAAAATAACCACATGTATATCTGAACTTCCAGGTTTACTCCCCTCACAGTTACTCATTCGTAGTAGCCTGACCTGGAATTGAACCCATATCCTCGTACTCACTGGTTTTATGACCACTAGATGACCATGACCACCCATATATAATCATCGGCAAGGATATTGAGCCCTGACCTTCACCTGCGCAGAAGTGATTTATTGGTTTATTGCCATAAGTGTACGGTGCGCAAAGCGATCCCCACTCTTCCGCCGAGAGCTCATTATCCGTGCCGATAACTATACCAATGCTCATAATGTATTTTTCAATTGTTCCAGGATGGAGGAGACAGTGCGATCGCTGCTACAATACAAGAGCCGCGTGGAAACTCTAAAGCAGGAGAAGGCGTCCTTATCATCAGCACTCGAGGTGAGCACCACTAAATCTAAGGCACACTAGTTCAATGGCACGGGAAACCAAACTACACTAGGATGTTATGGTAGTTTGAGACATATTTGATAGGAGCTAGAGTTCAATTTCAATTAGGTCGGCTTTGACTTAGTGGAGTTAATAAAGTGATCTTGTGCACGATGAGTATACGATTTACGTGAAATCAATATCTTCTTAGTCCTAAAATGACTTATTAAGGTTTAGACTGTAAATCCTTTCGTCAGACTAGATAAACAGAGAGTTCAACTGCACTCAATGTGGCTGAAATCCAAATTCATTGGCATCTCTTATTTTCCAATACTTTATTTTATGGTCACCGACTTCATGCATGCATATATATGGACCGAAAATCCAGTGCCAAGAGCCTGTAGTAAAATTTCCAATATATACCAAAATCGTTTCCCGAACCACAGCACTCTCCAGCCAGTCAGGCGAACTTTACGACGAAACACGTATATCAAACCATAAAATACAAATAAAAAAACTTATCTTCATAGCACGAGTTCCTGAACAAATATCCTCTAAACTGTAGAATTAAAAATTCAGGGAAGACCTCACAAATTCCCTTAGGTAAAGCAAAATGAACCTTACGGTCCTTAAGATTGGTGCTAGAATGGTCTATCAAAGGGTCTTATACTGGTGTTCTAATATAGACTTTATAAGAGGAATCAAATACAAATATTCAAAATATTTCATTATTGCTAGCTGCATTGTTCTCTCCCCCATTTTTTGAAGTTGGGGTAAGTGAGATGGACTCACAATGGACTCTCCCATCCGTTGTTTGTTTCCGATCAGATTTCAACCGTTAACAGGGTTTTAGGCTGTATTAAAATGTATAGAAAACTAACGGGGCATGAGATATTCTTTAAAATCTAACAACTGTGTCATTTTCAATGGTTGTTTTTTACATTGTGTCGGGACATTACCTCAGAATATTTTCTATCTAATAGGAACTTACTACCTCATTGTATCTAAGATTCATTAGGTACAAATGCTGCTACTAATGTTTGCTGAATGTACTGAGTAATAATATACATGCGGTTTCAATACATGCCTGTCTGATGATTTACCTACTAGAGCTACCAGAGATAGGAATATCATATTTTACACACATTACTCATAATCAAAATTATATCTCTAGTAAACAGTTTCAACATAATACAGAAAAACACATTCTGAAGTGGTTCGTTAATACTAGGTACCTCCAAGAAACTTCACGACTTATATTTCCAAAAAGACCAACGTCTGCACATACTCCATATTAAAACCATTTCCCATTTTACCTGCATCTTTTTCCTTTAACAGTTCGCATTTATATTAAAAAGGTACAAAATTCCGACTACCTTCGTTCGTTACAGTGTCGGTCATTGTATGTTTCCCCTCCAAGTTCCACGTCACAGGTATCTGTTTTGAATGGCGGATGAGAATTTTGATTTTTCCATTTCCCGTCACTTTTTGAATGATATTTTGTACCTGGCACGCCATTGTGCAACCCCTACGCTTTAATATTATCGTCTTTTAACTTTTTATACGGTCAGACTTCGAAATGGGAAGTACTTTTCATATTTGTTGGAAATGTGTGCGGCATTTCTTGGATTTTATTTTGACTATCTATGGATGCGTATTCGATTGAACGAACTTATAGTTCCAACTTCTTTGTAAGATCAGTTTGCTCATTCGCCTTTCAATCGACTGCTGTCGCCATTTTCTCGAAATCTGCAATGATTCCCAACGTTCTTTTAACACCTTATTTTATGGTCTCCAAAAATAATCCTCTTACATAGCACCCATTAGTGCCCCCCACTGCACTTATCAAGAAACACACTTGCACCACTAATTACGCAAAAACTTCTCATCCCCTCAAACACTTCGACCATAATCCCTCAAAGAACGTCCAGTTATGACCGGTACAAACCAGTTGTAACCGGATTGAGCCGCCTCACCCCGGCGCGATCAAAGAATAATGGCGAAATTAAAGAGAGCTTGCAGAGTGACAGGGATCTAGATATATTGGTTGTTTCGTTAATTAATTCGTCTATCTGGAGCAGTTATAATCCAAAAATGATCGCGTGTCCCCCTCTGGTCGATAAATGCTGTTTAATGTCGCTAAACGCCTATCCCATTTGGGAACGAGACTTGTTTGTTGTTGCTGTTTTCTTGTTTGAGGCTCTCAGTTTGGACACGTACCTATTCAGTTATAGGGTTTTTGTACACAGGATTAAAAATAATTATAGCAGTAAGTTTGTTAACAGTTTATACCTCACTAATTTATCATGTCAAATGACCATAATATTTAAAAGAACACTAAACCAATTTTTGTCTACACTTAAACTATGTACATAGGTGTTTCCCTAAAATCGCCTTCAAATATGACAACAAAGATACACTCAAGCCTCATCCGAGAAGATTACAAACCTCTCCCTTCTCTCGTAATAACTGCTAAATGACGGACTGACAGACCCCAGATAGTTTAATATGGTTTAAGTATCACTTACTAACTTATGAGGTAATCTATACATGTATGTATACTGTGTTATGGGAGTCGAGTTTTACTATGTGGTACCTTCTAATTAGAAAATTGGTTTGCTAAGTGTATTTTGGCGTGACATTGACAGTTGATACTGCATTTTGAAAAAGGCCATCTATGAATTAACAAAATGCAAGGTTTTGATGAAGTTTTCCATCACGGCTGAATAGTGACTTGTATTTTTTTAACACGCTTATATTAGATTCACTTGTTATGGATTAGTATTTGGAACAGAATCCTACTAATATCATAAAAGTTCGTATATTTATTCCTCTTTCACTCAAAAACAACTGAATGGATTTAGAGTAAGTACCTAGTTCCCTCAGGAAGTGGGTGATGCCCGTCAGAAATGAACAAAGGATGAAATAAAATCAATACAACCATAACTAAAACCTGAAGCACACTCATCTAAAAGCCTTTTTGAAAAGAGCAGTTGTGCACTAAATATGACAGTGGTTGCCCTTTAGGCTCGACAGTCCGACAATACAGAAAACACAGTAATAAAAGCTTTGAAACGATCACACACACGAATGTGTTCATACCTTAATGTTTAAACACACTGAAAAATTATGCGCGGCGCAAGTTATGGGCGGGGGACGTTTTATAAAAACTAGTTTTCGTTTTATAGGTACCATCATATATCAGTATGGATAAGTATGTTGAGAATAGAAAAGTAAAATTAATGTTTATCTAACAGCTTTTTAAGACGATGTCCGATTTACTGCCCCGCCCCACACTCCCAAATACCAAAACATGGTGAAAACCTCCTGAACATCCATTCAGTAGTTTTTGAGTTTTTCGTGAACAGACGCGGCGGAAGACTTGTGTTTTAATAATATGTAGTGATGGTGCAACCGTAATTACTTCTTTAACTAACAACACTTGCCTAGCCTTTTCCCAACTATATTGGTATCGGTCTTCCAGTCTAACTAACCAACCAACTATCAACTACTACTTAATCGCTACCGCTTCACACTTACACACAACACTCACACCACCACAGACAGCGCTGGAAGGACATTAAAATGGCGGATAGCGGGAAATCGGCTATGCACAATAGCTGGGGTTTCCCGCTTTAAAAGGCCACCCCCTCTAAACAATAATTCAGCTACCCTCCCGAAGTGCAAGGGCGCATTTACTGAGGGCACTCGGATAGGGTTGCGGTTCAAAAATCGATAGTTTAAGCTGCCTAATAAATGTGTAGGTTTCATGTTTGCGACTTCATGATGGGTGAAACTATACTCTATGTGGTTAAGTATTTTACAAACTTGATAGTTTTTAAACAAATTAGAAAATTTTACTACTTCTTAAAATAATGGGTCAATCAAGTTTGTAACAGTTATTGTGGTATTGGGTAAAATTATATCCCATTTGGTTAGATATGTAATTATAGGTAAATAATATGTAATGAAATTTTAAATAATATGTAAAATGTAATTATAGGTAGGACGTTTTAACAAATTTAAAATAATGGTGATGATAATTTGCATTTTATTTTTTTTACTGACTTTTTATTTAGAATTCAAGTTAAATACAATAACCAAATAGAGTTCAGTATTGACTAATTTCATATTTTTTCGCGGAAAACCCGAGCAGCAAAACAGCTCACCAAGTGTAAGCGCTCTAAAACTGCATTCAATACATTGATTTTACGTAAACAATATAAATCTATATCAACACAATAATTATCTTGAGAAAGCTTACCTCGTGACCGTTCTGTCTTGAAACTGCTAGTTCTGAACCCATTAGCATCACGATTGCCGTTAATAAGAGGTAATTAAGCTCTGACCTTACTTTCTAGGAAAACTATGGGGTGTAGGAACCGTTTGTTAGCTTTGTTTAGTCTGTTTGTGGTGTTAAAGCCATGGGAACTGTGTTATAATTCTTTGTAGGAAACATTCTTGTCAAGTGGTACGTTTTCTAGTTCTTAAATGTTGGCTCTTTCTTATTCCCTCATTTTTTATTTCGAAGTGATAGTCAAGTAATTCTAATTACGGGGACTTTTAAAATTAATACTAAGCGCTTACTTTGTATTGATTATTTTCTTCTCCTAGCAGTTATTTCATCAATAACATTCTTCATAACATATTTTACCTACGGTATTTTGAAACTCAGAATAGTCAAAGATTTGCAGAAGAATAGAAAACAATTATGTACAATTGCCTAAGTAAAACCCAGAATAAATAAAGACCTTGGTATATTTATATTTGGAATATAATCTCTAATAAAGTAAAGTATTGTAAATTTCCCAAGGCCTTTCTCTAATGATCCAACCTATACCTACAAGTTTCACTCTAGCCCAAATTACTATCATAATACCCCAAAGCTAAAACACATGCATACCTTGAATAAATTACTTCCACTCTAAACACCAGCGTATCTGCTCACGTTACTTTAAAATCGCTGCACCCCACGGGTCACAGTCGGGGGTCTAGGGTGCATGTTGTGCCCCCCGGCGCCGGTAGCCACGAATTTACACTAGCACACTAATTGTGTTTGTCTGTAAGTCGGTTATGTTACTTGTTAAGGTTTTTTGAGATTAGGAAAAGTGATAGAAATTATTTAAGGGTTCGAAATACTAGTTTTTAAGTGAGATAAAAATTATGTATCTATAATTATTTTTAAAAGGGTAAGTATCTGGTGTATTTATGGCCGAATACTGAAACGCCAATTGTTTTTAAAGACTCCTAAAGAAACATAGTCAACAACTTATTCTTTGCTGCTAAAATATCATTTTTCTGTTACACTTAAATAAATTGCTGCTATAGAAACAACACACCTTATTGTTCACCATTTAATCTGTGACTTATTATAATATACAACTAAATATAGAACATTTCTTAAGCCTTATTTTACATGAAAACAAATAATGTTGACAAAGAAGCCACGCAAGGTTGCAAGGTTGAACTATTTTAGGCCGGCTTGACCTACTACTAGCCAAATCCGATTACGTCTTACTATAGGTACAAGTGTACTACTTAGCACATAATTCTCTACTTTAACTTCGGTACTTACATACCCAAAATATTTTTTATACTTGCTTGTATCCGCGGTCGCGTCCCGTTGAAACTATCTACTCTTCGTCTACATAAAATGTAGCCTGTGTCACAGAAGGTAGTGTAACTTCCAAACAGTGAAAAAAAACAAATCGGATTGGCAGATTCAGAGCTTATAAGATACAAACAAATATTGTTTCCTCTTTATTATATTATTTTATTATTGCTGTTGACCAGTGCCCATTGTGTCCAAACTCGTTCAAAGAGCATAATCATTATAATTCTCTCCCATACCCCAACACTGAAAGAACCACCCATAATTCTGGCAAATCCATACAAAATCTCCCTTTTACGTCATTGGCAACTAAAAATGTTGCCATAATGACACAGTTTGTTACCACTGGCGCCGCCATGTCGGGTAAATTATCTTATATAAGTAGGAAAAAGAGGAAAACAGCTGTAGATAAACAAACTAAGTTCATGCCCCATTTAAGTGATGACCTATTTGGTATGTGCATCTGTTATTTTGTTGGACATTTTCTTTCCTTATTATGGATAAAGATAGTTTTTACTTGAGGTTCTTGTTTGAACATTAGCTACTTATGTAGTGATGTTGGGATATTAGTAACATGTTGTTTGTGAACTACAGTGCTAGTTTATTTCAGTTTTTCTGGAACAGTAGCTTTCTTGGTCAATATCTTATGCTTGCTTGATCGCTTTTGATTAAATAAGTTAGTTTTAATCGAATGTTTTTTTAATTGGAGTGTGACTCCCGATTTTGTCAACCGACTGTTTCCATATAGGTACTGCGGTTCTACGATCCTTCGAAGATGATTAGATTCCGGTGATTGGACTGGTTCCTCTCGGTCTTTTTCCTACCACTATCCCTATTACTTTCAGAAATTATTACTGTTTCAGAACAGTTATAATCAGAACAATCTTACTCAATCTAACCCATCTAAACAACACAATCTGAAACCATCTCTAACTGCCTAAAATCCAAAACAAAACAACAATACCCAAACGAGAATTCCAAAATAATTACCAGAGCACAGCATCTGCGTTATTCGGAACGTAACCGCTGCATTTTAACTGCAAGCAAGTTATTCATTACGGGGCTGGCAGAGCTTGAGGTATCTTCATAATTACGTTAGCAGCCCGCCATAGTTGCGCTAACGAAACCAATTAGTACGTGTCCTATGTTATGCGGGACGATAGTTTTGCTTTAGTAATTTATTTATATTATTTTCTTCATAGGAAAGTTAGGATAAAGTAGATATTTCTATTAGGTACTTTGAATAGTGCGTTGTATGTTTAAGTTACACCTAGATATCATAATATTAGGTATGAATAAGAAATGTAATAACAAAACAAAATTCACCTCAGTAGGTAATTTTACATATAACAAAATGATCTATCTTACGTTTAGCGACCACGATCAATTCCAACATACACAAAGAAAATGGCCCAAATTCGCCGACAACATGAAAGTCCGATTTTCTTAAAACAACTGTTTACTTTGAAAATAGATCGTAAACATTTTTTAAAAGAAAACTATCGTTTATTTTGTCGGTACACTTTGGATTAATACCTGTTCCAGAAAATTATATATCCAATAGCAAATCAATCCAGTCAAGATCCCTTACATCAAACTACCCAGTTTCGTATAACAATGCACACTCACACAAGGTAGCTATTAAAGTCACAGGATGCTAAAGTCTGCGCATATTCCAGCGATAGGATAATCCGGCTAAATTGCACAGTGGCGCCATCTATTAACCAAACCGGTAGCTCCTATGAATTATTGATAGTATAGTTAATAGCTTGTGTATCGGTGACATGGATTAGTTTAGACTTTAATAAGTTAGATTTTGGATTATGGCTTTGGAAGCAAGGTTATTTAGTGACCAAAGTTGGTTTATACATATACCTCTATATCGATGGTTTAATGTCAATTTATTGCCACGAAGACTTGTCATTATTCATTCCCGAACGTCCCATTGATTGAAGTGAACTTATCTATCACTTTCTCTCTCATTTCAATACGATATTTACATACTTACTGCTGCTCAAAACTGCGGTGCGCATCGCAGTTTTGTGTGGAAACCCTTATATCATAAATGCAAAAGTAACTCTGCCTGTCTGCCGGGTATACACACCAAACTACTGAACCGACATACATAAATGTCGGTTCCTTCGGTCTTCCTAGAGCCGAGGAAGGAGAGTTATTATCCGGTTGTGGGAAGTGGTACCGTCCAAAAATAATTGAAAATAAAATAGCAACATACAAGCCATAACATAACCAACAAAACACCAAACTCCAGTTATATACAGAAGTAACTTGCCCCCAACAACGACGCGTGACCGAACAAACCTAATGATGTCTACACTGCAGGCCATGATTAATGACCCAGCTTTAATTCTAGTTATTGCCGTAAATGTAATCACTTCGGTGAAAGCCCCTGCCTTCCTATACTTAGGAAACAATGACTATTTTCGGCATCAACGCGATTCAGATTACTGAAAACCATTTATCTTGTGAATCGCGAATTTTGATGTAACTATAGTGTAATTGTTAATTAGTGGTTTCGCTTGTCATGGTGGTGTGGATAATTTAATTAGGTTAAATGTGTGTGTGATTTGCTAGTGTCAGTTTTGTGGTCGTCATAATCTGGGCTATATCTGTGTTTTAGTCACCATATATTTATTTATTGAACAAATGTGTCGTTTAGCTGGTATATTATTAACTAGCTGTTTTGTCGCTGTTTCGGGAGAATAGTGTAGCTCTCCTCTAGTGTAAGAAATAATTTTTAAAATCGGTTTAGAAGTTTCGGAGCCTTTAAAAAGAAAAAAAAAAATCCTCCATATTGAAAAATATTATTCTTCATTACATTGGTATAGATAGATATAATCATATTGTCTTTTACCTGTTGTACAAAAAACGATTGCTATAACAAGAAACACAAAGAAACCATTTGACAAATAGTAGCTGCTATGCAAAGGGTTGTGATTTATGCTCAAACTTGTGCTGTTATTACCAAACATAAAACTAAGGAAAGCGTAATAGCTAGCCGGTGATTGATATCATAAATCAGTTTTATAAATGGTCAGTTTTTCTTGCACTGACGTGTAAGAAATGCTATGAAAGCTAGTGATTCAACACTGTTTTTTTACGCTTTCTGTACAAGTCCTGCAAAGGACCAGAAAACGGTAATATTGAGCTGTTATTTACGTCGATATTTACAGAGCTACAAATATTTACGATTGAAAAATTAAACCATCCAAGTAAAAAAGTAAAAACTTCAACTAAAGAGTGTTAACAAAAAAATACTTAAGCTTAATAGAATAAACTGAATATCAATGGAATCCTGTAAAACTCGACGGTTCGATGGGAATCCAATCAAACAGGCACTTCACTTTAATTACCTGATCTCATGAAACATCTGCGGTTCCATTGGAAATTCAAAATATAAATTAATTTTACTAAATTAAGTGCGCAGGCGGTTAAATGGCAGCTCTTGGTAAATAATTCAATGATGAAATAAACGCACGTTTGATTTGCCCCTCAATCACGTGGAATTTTAATTAAAATGTCGGTTTTGGAAACAAACATACGGATATGTTTGTTTCTAGATATCATACGGCAAACAAATAGGAAATATAGGTTTGTTACCCATCATACTTTTATACAAATAAAAATATATAAAAAGTTCAACGAACTCCAAAAAATCTCTTTGGATAAAAATAGGTACCTATACAAACTTTTTTACATTCATTATATAAAAAAAAAAACATTAAACCATAAAGCATTTGACAGATGACGTCCAAAGTGTTTCAAAATTACATAAATGGAAATGATTGTACACGTTAAATTATTCAAAATATCAAATTATTAATTAAAATATTCACCCGAATATCTTTTGTAAGTATTACTCCATTTCCCTCCAATTCATAAAATGCCAGTCTAGACTTTTCCACGTAAAACCGTGCAGTCATAATTATAAGCATGTCCAAATTGAAAGGGCCCAGCCATTCAAACCTAACCCTTTCATTGCTTATCAACCGCGTGTTGTTTCAGACATACAGACAAACAGATTCGTTGTCTCGCCCTCACTTGATGACTAATGAAAACCTCACACCGATTTCATGCCACTAATTATACACTTTAATTCTGAGCAGTTAAGATTCAAAATCCTTTAAGTTGAATCGAACGCTATCACGCCAAATATCAGTAGAACCGTGAGCGTAAATAGGCATGCCCGTGAATGGTTCTGCGTTTGAACACTAGAGGGGGCGGAGTGGGTCAATTCACACTGGTTTCGTTTGTTGTGAGAACTCTGGCTTAATTAAGAGTGTGAACGATGGTCCCTTTTCGGGGATATTTTTTTAGTGAAGCGGTTCTGACGACAAGAGTGGCCGTGACGTTTTGATGAGTGAGACTGAAAAAATATTGCTGTGGGCGATAGGAAAGCTTGTTTTTTTCCTTTAAGGCCGTCAAGTTTATTATTAAACTGCGATATTACCACGCCTTATTTATGGAGGAAATATAAACAGATGGAAAACAAAATTTGAATAACGGGAGAGAGATTCGCGTAAACAATATTGTTTACTTCGTCCGGACTCCTCAAAACAGCTTTTAACTGCCTCCAAAAATGTTTGGGGCTGGTCTTGAAGGTGACGCTTGTTCCAGGCTTCTGCGGCGCACTATCAGAGCCAGCTGTCGAGCTTGGGCAGCGAGAACGACCGGCTGCGCAGTCAGCTGTCCACGCTCTCGGCAGGGCTCGGCGCGGGCGACCACGAGCGAAGGCTCGACGATGTGGCCCAGCAGGTCGTGCGAGCACTGCTCTCGCAGAAGGTGAGCCTAACTTGCACTTACAAGGCACAGATACGAAATGCAAGTCGATACGTGATGACTGTCATACTAACCCGATACTGACTCACTCTTTGGAATGCAAAGATGTTGCAAGTCGAAGCGAGTATAAACACAGATGAGCACAATAATAGTACGTAGGTCACCAAAACAATACGCACTCTAATTATAGGTTGACAATTAAGAGTTATTTAGTAGAACACAACAAGTCTTTCCTCTACATTCTTAGTTGTGGTCCATTTTAATGAAGCCTTTTTTAATTCGCTAGCCTTAATGTTTTAGTCACTCGATGAGACCAACCGGACGCGTCCCTCACAACATTAAAATAAAACAAAGCAACAGTCCGCAATGTTAATCTGCAAAAAAGAGGAATGTGTACCGTAATCCCCGGTGGCATTAAGATGCATCCCGGAAATTGTTTTCTCATAATTATAGTCGCCCTTGTATCCGCGTCCGTGGATTATGTGGTGCCTACATTCGCACATAAATCGCACGAAATGGGACACTTCGGCCTTAGCTGGCACCGTAATAATTTCAGAAGGCCTGGCCCACTATAATCTGGGCATAATCTGTCCGATAATGCGACCGTTTGTGTTTAAATCCAGTTTGTGAATGGCCGCCATGTTGTTGTAGTTTTGGCGCCAACTTTCCTGATAAAGATGGCGCCGGTTGCAAGCGACAACCGCTTTTGATTGTTTTTCAAAGTTTGACGCTTCTGTTTTCACATAACGCTGCAGAATTTTAATGACAAACTTTGGTAGTTAAATGTTCATTCACCGTGGAGTGTTTTACTATCGGAGTTCACAATATCAAATATGGAGCAACGGTAATATTTGCGGCTCTAATAATTAAGCGGTCTGCTGAAAGATTCATAATAAGTTTAGTACCTATGGCTGAACCAAGGCATACCTAATTTATTACTCACAAACTGAAATATCTAACGCTTATTACTAAGGTGCTTAAATAATAACTTCTACATTTTCAACAACTCAAATTGCAAATCCCAAATTACTTTAATACAAATGGTCAAGTTTGAGCCATAAACGTAATTTACGAGGAAACTTGGTGCTCTTAATCTCCATCAATATTCTAAATCTATTAGCCAGTCAGCCATGTAAATTCTAGCTGACATTAAGGATATTATCTGGTAATTAACGTCATGTGATGATTAGAGTTGATGAATGCGCCTTTATTGAATTCACAGCTAGATATAGATATGTATGTTATATTGAAGACCTGTACCTCCCAAGTAATTAGAGACATGTTAAAGACGAAAGGGGAAGAGTATTAGTTTACGTTTCACTAATTTTGAGTACGTAAACTTTGATGATGATGTTACAATATTATTTAGGTACCTATACGATACGGCAGTATCTATACTCTACATTGATTTTATATAGGTATAATGTTGTGTTAAATGTCAATTTTTATTCACCCATATAATATGTACTTTACAGTTTTTCAGAACGCTTTAAAATGTACCTATGATTGCATAAAGAAAAAGATACTTTATAATAACACAAATGAAAAGCACATAAGTAAGTTGCCAAGTCTCATTTTTTAAGCCATGTATTCACTGAGAAACAATTGTTTATAAACACTGTTTCAGAAACAAAATCTACGTGTTTCTGAAACAAATCATTTTGTTTCAGAAACATATAATTTTGTTTCTGTAAACACTACGTGTTTATCGAATGTTTCTGAGCTCCCCACCCGTGGCGGGGAGCACAGAAACAAATCAGTTGCGCAACATGTGCATACAAGTGTGGACGCGTGTTTCATTTGTTTATAAACGCCAAATAAACATATTGTAAACATCTGACGGTGTGGACGGCAGTTTCCGAAACATTGTTGCTGTAAACTTCTACGTGATGTTTCAGAAACTGTGTATCTGAAACATTGTTTCCCAGTGAATACGTGGCTTTATTATATAAATGTTTCTACAGTTTTACGCTGTAAGCATAACCGAGCTTAAAAATATTTACAACTCAAAAATGGCCCTTTTGTGATCGAATTACTAAGTATTAATATCAACAACCTCTGTACCAAACAATCTATGCAAAGATTGGTGTACGTATCAGTCGTCAAAATAATTGAATCAACGTAATTAATACAGTGTTTTCAGACAGCCGCCTGAACATTTTATCTTCAAAGAAACTTATCTTCCCTCCCCTCTTCTTAACATTACCCGTTACAGTTAAATCTTACTCCGTCTAACTGTCTCAACGAAAATCACTTAAAATTTATAACTCTACTCCATTAATATTATTTACGCTTTATTAAATTTATTAAAAGTTGGCGAAGTTTTGTGTTTTGCTTGGTTTCTGCATTATGGGTTTAGTTAGAATTTATTAAGTAGAAACTTGGTAGAACATGAGGATACGCCTACTACATTTCATGTCATAAAATTGCCAAAAAGGAAGAGGTTATCCATTCGAATGTTAATACAGATATTGGTTTTTGGTACAAAATTTTGTACATTTTCCTTTCAAATCAAATCAAATACCTTTATTTTCAGGCTGCATTGGCCCATATATATATATACCTTAATAACTAACATACATATTATATTATACAAAATTGTTAGTATATAAACAACTTAAAACTATGTTAGTATCACTTTACTATGCACTATGTCACTGTGCGGTCCTGTGGCACTTTCACATATAATTTTTTTATAATTAAAGATTTATTATTATTTACAAGTTTTCCATAATAAATAACTTTTTTCAAAATTTATGTAACGTAGCATCTCTTTTTAGGCTAATATATGTGCTTCTCAAATACTGAATGTTATACCGCATATTTAAGGTTTACAGTTTCCTTCAACTCGACTAAGCTGCTAGCAAAACTTTATATATCCTGGTCAAAGTTCTAAACTAAACTCAACTTCATCTAAGTTATGAGGGCCGTATCCCGCTAAATCTGCCATAGCACCGTCCAAGAGTCCCCAAAATCCCGAAACATCCTTATTTTGTATCCGTTTTCCCCCTATATACCCCCGTCAATTACCCAACTCGAATTTAATTTAACTAATGAAGTATAATTAAAATGTGCGCGTTTATTTCGAAGACATTTTGACGAGATCCGGTGCGAGGGTAGGTAGAAGTTTCAAAATGATAGCTGTTGAAGGAGAAGTCGTTGTACGTTATTTCGGGATTTTTGGAGGTATTTTGAGAAAGTTTCGTCACCCTACGTTTTGGCTGTACTTATAATTTCGTCTTGTAAAACGCAGCGTCTGTGGTTATCGAAACGCAGTGTTTAAGATCACAAGGTTTTTTCAAAATTATTGCTTCGTTGATGTGGTGTCGCAGAAGTAGCTGCTGAGTGTGAGTTCTAGTTGAGTTCATTGAGTTTGTTAAAATAAAGTATGAGTTAGCTGTCTCAATAACAAGATTGTGTTCCAAAGGTTTCTGAAGCTGTCAAAAGGCTGGCGTTTATATAAACGTAGATAGCAACATCAGAGTAGCTAGAATACCTTAAGTTATATCTACATTTTGCTATAATTAGACCAGTTTATAAGTATCTTAACATGGAAATCAATATTTTTTGTTTGATTATGTACCTACTTACTTCTCCTCCATTAAACCATTGACAGAAAATGTGTTTTTTTTTTATGTTTTGGAATATAATGTACTTTTACAAGGTTGTTATACGCTAAAACCGCGTCATTTGTCTCCAGAGCGTGCGCGAAGAGCTGGGATGCGCGCGCGCCCGTATCCGCGAGCTCGAGGCACAGAACCGCGCGCTGAGCGCCCTGCTCGTGCGCCAGCTGCGCCCCGTGCCGCGGCCCTCGCCCGCCACTCCGCACACGCCGCTCACGCCGCACACGCCAAGGGACTTACAAGGTCAGAAACGGCTCGAAGATCTATGTTACCTCCACTTCTATTTACTGCTACCACATATAATAGTCATAGTCAGTAATATGCTAGTGCCTATTTGGATTGACTGTCCCCTTGGTCCAGTGGTCGCAAGCGTGACTGCTGTGCACGAGGTCTCGGGTTTGATTTCCGAGGCTGGCCTAAATCGCTTTGTGGTTTTTAGACAATTTCACAAAGCAGCCCGTAGTCTGAAAGTTGGTGGTTTGATACACCCGTGCATCGGATAGCACGCTTATGGCGGTCCTGCGCCTGATGACTCTCCGGTCGTGTCGAACTGCCATCCCATTGGGCTATGGGAATGAGGAAACGGAGAGTGGACCTGTATCTGCGCATTAACTGACAGTCCTTAAATCACCAAGAAATATATAAATAATAATATAAACTGTAATGGCCTTACTACAAAAACTTTAACAACTGTTTTACACTTGTCAAAAAAAAATGTGGACCCAAAATGAACCATATGTCAACGTCATAATTTGACATTTTTTTAGACAAGTCTTAAACTGACGTTAAAAAGTTTTTGTGGTAAGACGGTAAATGTCTAAATTCCAGTGCACCTAGTGGACGTCGGTTCGTGCGGGTCTTTAGTGTCGTTCCGCGACTCCCCTCCCCCCGCGCCGCCCGTGTCGCACCCTCACCCCCTCAGCCACGACGACAAGCGCCGCCACCAGATACTGGCTGATATCTGGACTGAATTGAAGGTAATATAGTAATAACAAAGTATGTAATATGAAGAGTATTACATGCCATATAAAATTGTGCAATAAGGAGATTGAGAGGTCCTCGTTATAAAACCTGTCCTTCCAGGTCATAAATTAATTTCATTCTATAAAGTACTATATTTAAGTTTTTTAATGACACATACCAAGCCACGGATAGTATTTAAAGTGATTTTGAACTGTCCAAATACGATCGCCCCCATCATATTTTATACGAGATGAATCCATTTACAAATATTCCCCACACTATTCCAGGGTCTGGAGGTGACCCCGGCGAACCTGGCCCGCGCGCTGTCGGCAGTGGACCCCACGCTGTGGGCCCCGCCCGCCAGACCACACACGCTCAGCCTCAGCATGCCGCAGCCCTCCACCGACCCTATTAGAGGTAAATATTATGTTGACCAAGATTACCAACCTAAAATAATACGAGTTATACTATACGTTTGTACATGGAAAGCTCATTGACCAAACTATGTATTGCACTCTTGATTCCCAAAGTTTTGACAATGAATTAAATGTTATTATAATCACAGGGGACAACAGGTGTACCCAAGTGCAAAATGACTAATGATTTACTATGAACCCAGAAAGCCAGAATAACTAAAAGTTATTAAATTAATTGTAAATTAGAAACACTAAATAAATCTTTAATAATTCCAGGGGACAGTGGAGAAAAAGTGACTGAAGAAGAAAGCGGCGAGGTGGGCGAAGCTGGTGCTGAATCTCCTGAGAGTGGTGCCAAGGATGAGGGCTACTCCACCATGTCCAGCGACGTGCAAGCCGACGCCTCGCGGCAGAGCGACCACGCCGCCGACCGAGCCCTGCCGGACCTCAACGAGGCCTCCGACGAAACCGACAACCAAACCATCGTCTCCATCAACCCTAGAGAATCTCGAAGACACGCAAGACTCCTAGGAACAGATGCAGATTACATCTATTTCCCCATAGGAGTTGCGTTCGCTGGCGTCAGAGGCAGCTACCCTCCCTCGCGACCAGTCCTGCCCTTCCAGCATGTAGTGCGAAGCTTCTCGGATTCCCATCTGTGTTTAAAGCTCATCGCTGGAACAACTTGCCCCACCAGCTGCCTAGACACCCCAACGCCTAGCTCTGGTGTTTTAGTTCTAGATCTGAAACCTGCTCCTGAAAGACCTCTGAGGAGGGCTGCTATCGCTTCCACCACAAGTTCTGAAAGGGTTTCATGGGGAAGCACACTAGATGATCGCGCTGATGGCTCGCAGTACGATGCCGATTATGTCCAACATTGGCTAGAACTCGATGATGCAAGATCAGCGTTACAACAAAGACATAGAGACCTGGCTGATTTAGAATACGATAGGGCTGAACTAGAAGACTGGAGCTTATCACTATCATGTGAAGATCTCAGAGACAGGCAATCCCCGTTTGCCGAAATAACAACACCCGGGCAAATATCACTGTCAACATTACCCAGCATCAGAGAAGATGACGCGTTAGAATTAGAGGAAGATGTTGGTGATTGCCTTTGGAATGATTGTGGGTTTGCTACTATAGAAATAGACGAATGTAGAATTGCTGACGATGCTGATACGTCAGAGAAAAGGTGGGACTGCACAGGTACGCATTCACCTGGAGGCTCGTGGTCTAGTGCTTCAGATGCACCCGATAAAAGATCCAGCACAGCACTGAGTGAAGACGGTGACTGTGCAAACGTCGGCTTAGATTTCACTAGAGATTTCTACCGCCTCGTTAAATATGAAAGCACAAAGAGCTTAGCATCAAATTCGTCCAGAGGTATCCCCGCACAAGATACCAGCAGTCATTTAAGGATCCACGATGTACAGGCAATGGCTTTACAGGACCGAGAGGTGGCTTTACAGAATGTCCTACACTTTATTGCTGAACAGCAGAAATATTGTAGGGATAGAGAAGAATCAGATTCTATGTCGTCGCGGCCTTTATCGGAAATAAGGGAGTTGCCGCCTCCGTACGCGGCGGCAGATTTTGATGATGATTCAGTTGGCCCACGTAGTGAAGTGTCAGAAGACAGACAGAGGCCAGATTCCTTTGGCAGCTTTTCTGAAAATGATTCTTGTGACGTCCTACATGGTGACCGACCCAGGGTTGCCTTCTGTGATACTGTATCCGAGCCACGGTCTACGCCGAGATTCATCGAACGTGAGGACCCTTACGCGGAGTCGGAAGACTTCTTCGACGAATTTTCAAGAGTTGAAAACGCTGAGAACGAAATTGATGAAAGGCATCTCATAAAAGTGCAGAGAAAGAACGAAATTAATAAAAGCATAGATGTGATCGAGTCTGTCGAGGTTGAAGACCAGCCTTTTGCTCCTGTCAAGGAGGAGAGGCCGAGTGATATCGAATCTAGTCGAAGTTTAGACCACAATTCAGCGCTGAAAGAGAATACTGTTAATATTATGTTGAACAAGCAATCGCCGCTTGAGAGGGAAGTGGAGCCGAGTCTTACTAAGTCGTCCAGCTTTCCTTACGTTTGCAACGAAGAAATGTCTTTAGTCGAGGAGGTGTTGAGCGCTTGTCGAAGAAGCACGGGGGCTCTGGTACCTGTTCCTGAAGAGGAAGAGGGTTCGTCTCCTGAGAATGGTTCCCCCCAAATGACTGAATCTAATACAACTAGCACGTCTACGGCTGAAACTGTGATAGTAAGTAATAAGAGCGATGGAGTTAAAGATGGGAAACTGAGGGAGAGGTCTCGGATTCCTACGCTGATGGGCGGGAAGAGGCCACCATCGTCGCCTAGTAGGAATAGGTCGAAGATCCCCGTGGTGGATAGGAATAGGCCTAGCACTGCACAGGCGTCGGTACCGGAACCGATCATTGTGAAGCAAGAACATACGCTGAGTTTCCATGAGGCTGCTACTTCGAAGGATGTTATTGAAGAACTTAATAGGTGAGTCATTTAAATTACTTGTACAAATCAGTCGAGGCACATGCAAATAAATGATAGTTCAGGAGACTTATTTTCTTCCCATGAATAATAATTTTAAAAATCAATCAAGCTAGACTATCAATATGCCAATAAAACATACGATTGATTCGGTTAATTTGATCTAAACAAAGATACTGACAGTCCATTAACGTTACCAAGCCGATTACGACGCAATGTCTGATAACGATAGCAGAGCTAGCGACGAGACAGTCTTTCGTCTTTGCGAAAAAAATAATACAGTAATATAGAATAAACTGCTTTAAAAATGCGGGAAACAGTGTTTTGAGAGTTTACATGTCAGTACACAACAATTTTTGGAGACCTGGTATGCCAAACATTTTAACATAACCTTTGTTGCAATTTTTTGTCCTCTTATCATATTTTTGTTTTAATGAGGTGATGTATGATTGTTTACAGAATGATTCGTCAAAGTGAGGGTCCTACGAGTGCTGAGGGCAAGGCGGACGAGAGGTCTGACAGGCCTCACAAGGACAGCGCGCTGTGGGCTCCTACTGGATGGGTGCATGTCGAGAAAGACATCGACTTTAGTGATCCTAAGGTAAGTTTTGAACACTTTTGTATAGGTGTGGGATACGATTTTTATGAAAGGAAGTAACGGAAATTTTGTGATAGAATTTTCTAAATTTTGTTTGATTTTATTTACTTTTTATTCCGATTCAACAGAACTCTTCAACACTTATGAATTACCTCCCTAATTAAATTAGAGGTTGCAACTTTTATATACTTTTTTATGTAGACTTTCTTGATATCTTCTATCCAAATATCCTATTCTATCTTCTGTCCAAATTAAATAATTTAAATTCAAGTTAATCGCCGTTTCATCAAGTCCTAACGTCCGTCTTTGATACGGTAAAATCAGAGCATTTTTTTTAATTCCACGGGCAAAAAGCTATAAGTTTTAATTTAATCGTATTCTCAAACTATTCCAGGCCCGAGCGAACCTTCTAGACGTGATGCTAGCGTCGAGCGACTCGTCTCCATCATCATGCGGGTCCTCCCCTGCCGAGCCGCCGCCGCCCTACTCCCGGCTGCATCGACTGCACCGGTCTAGGAGACAGAAGACAGGTAAATATCAAGTCTTTGTTCTACAGTAGTAAGAAATCTCCTTATCTTATTTACCAATATTCAGTATTAGTTAGATATGAGACCCCATATTATCTCTGAATAAGCCCCCTATAGTCCCTTTTTAAAATGGTTTTGTGGCTAACTTTACTCTCGATTTCTACCGCCTCATTTGTCAGGTGTAAGTTTGCAATTTGATTACTTTATTTACATAGATATTTACAATGCATAAAAAAAACTATCCTAGTAAAACAATAAAAAAAACACTTGAATAGAAACGTCATACGAATTGATACGAACTCCAAAACGGCTAGAATTTAATCAGTTGGTATACAAATAGAATACTGGAGACAATTTTGAGCCTATATGAGGACTTTAGTTGGGCGGGTGAAATCACAGGGAAAAGTTAGTCCTGAAACCATGTCCATAACTTCATGCATTACCTAATGCATAAGGATATGGATTGTTGTGGAAAATCTTAATGAAAAGAACTCTCTATTACCCTATAGTCAAATGGCTTATTCCCATACCTACGTACCAACATACCTACATCTATGCATTTCAAGAATACACTGCTCCATAAACATATTTAAGAAAAATCTTCCTAATTTTTGCGAATCTGCCATTTGTAGTCTGGATAATTTGGTATCTTTTTATTACTCTTGTACGAAATTATCTTTTTATTGCACCCTCTATAATAGAATTTGGTTCAAGAATAGTTTTTGGTCTTCGATTATGACTTAAAACGTAACGTAAGCGTAAGTTGTCATACACAGATATTATAGTAAAAAATATGAAAAAAGGTTGTATTAAAAAAGTTGCGTCTTTTGGAAGACCATAGACTATGTTCGTATAAAGTTCGTATATCTTTGGGATTTAATTTAGATTCTTTAAGTAATAAAAAGTATATATTTTCACAATCGATTGCAATTAAATCCCAAAGTTATACAGACTATCAGATATTGTGTTAACTTAAATATAAATTTCTTTTTACTTTATATTTTGAATTGAAACCATAATTCAGTGTCATTTTTCCATTTGTTTTTAATCCTGCTTTATTTTTGTTCGACGTTAAATGTTGATTGTTATTACTTCACATACCTTTTTTTTACAATGTAAATGTAAATTATTATGTAGTTTTGACTTTGTAATACCTACTGAACTGCAGCATGGATAAAACATAGGTTGAGATAAATAGAAGCGACTTTTCACCTTTTAATTTGAGGAGTAACATTCACTGTCTTCACCCAACTGTGACAAAACTATAGCCCGTTCTATTTACCTCATCCGAGATTGAACCTCTGTAGAAGCTTAAAATCTACATTTAACGTTTTATCTTGAAACCGCACAGATCTATCATGTAAACATTCAATAGATATACTTTTACTAAAAATATATCTGCATTTATTTCTTTTTATACTTTTAAAGACTGATTTAATAATAGGCCAAGATTATACTTAATACCATAGACCTTTGCGGATATTTGTGTCATTTTCATTTCATGTTGTCTGTCGTCACGTCCACGTCACCCGTTTCCGCTCTCACTCACACGCACCATCTCACTCTCTCGCCTCATTCTCAGTTAGAATGCTATGAACAGGCGAATCCATGCTCGGAACTCAGTCAATCTTCCCAGTAATTGAATAATTTTTCAGTAATTTAAATGTCACTAAAGGGAAGAGACGTTTATCGATAAAATAAATATCGATAGACTCAGTTTCTGCAATCGTATCTCGAAGTTACACATTGAATTTTTTAAAATGTATTAAGTCATTGGCAAAGGCAGAGTCCAGGACCGTAGCATCCTGCTACAAGCTGTTCTCTGCCAGAGCTGAGTTAGTTGCCTGGAGTGGTTGTGTAACTGCGTGTGCGGCGAGCGTGGGGTCGCGTGGGTGCGAGCGGCGCGGCGCGGGCTGACGCGTGTGTTGTCGCCAGAGGGCGCGCGTGTAGAGTAGGCTCAGAGCTCGTGTTGCCGCAGCGGCGGCGCTGCGCGTGCGCGGGCCGGCGGGCGCGCTGGCGGCGCGGGCGCGCGGGCGGCGGCCGTCCATCCTCGGCCGCGAGGGCTTCTTCGTGCGCTACGGCGAGCCCGAGCGCGCCGCCGTGGCCACCTTCGACTTCCTCGACGACCTCTCCGGCGGATCCTCCCCGGAGGCCCCCAAAGACTGTACCTAAATTAGCAATAAAACGCGTCCCAGATCGTTATATTTTTCTATGTCGTTGTGATAGACCGCGGCGATGATGTCGGCGGTGATGACGTCGCCCGGTCACGTTAGTAGTGCAGCGTCGACGACGACCGCGCGATCCGCCGGCTGCAGCTTTTTAGATACTTCTGCTTCGAAATCTAGATCTCTTAGGTGTCGTAGTACTCACTTTGGATTAGTAGGTCTATGACGAGGCACCTAGTCTATTAAAAGAAATTCTTCCTAGATATTCGTTAGTAGGTGTGGGAAGACTAACGCGTTAAAGGCACGGTTGCGATGATAATATGTATAATTGGAAATGTTTAGTTTATACGCGACTGACTCGTTCAGCAATAATATTGAAGTTACTGATGTGTCTCGCGGACATCGGAGCTATTGAGTGATTTGCGCTTCGCAAGAGAAGGCTTCCGGCGAGAGGAGACAGCTTCGAACCGATATAATGTTAATTTGGATCGATTACTTCCTGCGTTAACTTGCTTACGCTTCGTACCAACGACCGACAACTTAGGTAAGAAGACGAAATAATTAATTGACTAAGTGATTGAAAGCTGCGGCCTCGAAGTAATGTGATATTTTTGTATATACTGTAAGTCCCACTTATTTTCATATACATTTAAATGGATTCCTTTCTAACTGAACGAAGCGTTAACGTTGGAACAAGGGTGGAGTTCTGTCTAGCAGAGTCTGTGCACCTGCACGTCACTCGACCGCGTGAATCGATCACTGCTGCCCTTTCACTTGCACAAACGTGTTCACTAACGAATCGGAAAGGGACAGATGATCAATTTGCGCGGTCGCAGCGTAATAATCATAATAATAGGTACTTATGTAAATATCGATTACAATTTACTTATCGAACTAGTAACTACTTATTGGTTAAAGAATAGTCATCTATAACAATCGAATAACCATTTATAAAGATCCATTAAAATCGAAGGGTACTAAAGTATGTTAAGTGTATGTATATAATTATTATGACGTCATCGATATGCTATTTATTTTGTATCATTTGCGTATTGTCGATCTTTTCTGTGTATACTTAGGTACATATCATGAATTTGTATTATTTATTAAGGCAACGATACATTATAATTATTTTTTTGATTAAAATAACAAATCCGATGGTATTTTATTTCAGAAATGTGTACACCATTTTATCGACTTTGCACAACCCTATACTCTCAATAAAATCAGTCGCTACTAAGTACTATGCGATTTAACAACAAAACAGTCATACTTTCAAATGAAAACTATATTCACAGATATCGTCGGTTTGTTATTTTTGTCAAGACAATGGAGTTTCGCTATTACACGGTGTCTGTAAAATTATCCTCTTTGATGCGGTTATGAACCTTGGCAGAAATGTACACTTTAATTATATTGTTATTTTAATGGCTGAACCAAAGCGATTTTACACGAAACATTTTTCGCCGTCACTTTAGTTACGCTGCAACACTGTTCCTTATTTCTTTAATTGGCAATTATTTCATACCCAGCGTTTTTTTAATGGTGAAGAGTGAAGACAATAAAGGAAGATTTATACCTATTATTAATTAATGTAAACGAAGCGACGACTCGATCGATATTATCTAAAATATTAACTTATTTAGTGTAAGCTACTAATGGCTACGATGTAATGCCTCATTTGAAATTTAAAAGACGTCCCTTAGTTGTTTTGGATACACACACTGATGTCTTGCTATATCAAATACGTGTAAAACAACTATATACATGAATAATGGTTTAATACTAATTTATATTCAAATTCTTCTCAAATATATTATTAAAGTAACGAATTTATACAATTGTAAACAATGTATATTATGTAAACCTGATACTTGCAGTGTTTGTATCCAAACAAGAAGTGTAAAATCCTTATTATTGTAAGTTACTACAAGTAAAATTCTTGGAACTTATCAGAATAATCTGAATAACATTTGTAGTTGTATTTAAAGTTGTTTAAAATGTCAGAATGATAATTGTTTTTCAAACGACCAATCCGTTAACCCTTTCATACATTAGTGTCATTGTCATAATATTAAAAAAATGAATAAAAAAAATATCGACTGTACGTCATGGGAAATACACATGTCCATATGTTTAATCGTAGGATCCAAATGGTACTGTGATTGGTAGCTACCACTGAATTTTGGAGCACAATTGGAAATTAAAAAGTTAAAAATGTGGTATTGGCTGGTCATCGGCTGCATTTGTTGGTACATTTTAACCTAAGATATAGGAATACTTGACATAGGTAGGTACTTTGAACAGTACAAAATGTGTAGAGTAACAGTATAATTTAATTATCTACTATTACAGATGGGTTCAATAAACGATTCCGTTCCCAAATTATATGTTTTGTTTCAATTATTATCGCTACTCCCTAAGTCCCTATTTCTTTCCTTGCAAATACTACCTTCCTTGAATCTTAAGTGATAAACATATGATATGTTGACCTAAAGTATGAATAAATAATAGTTTATTACTCTGTGAAACACGTACGTGCACGTAGAAATCACAAAACACTTCAATGTTTCATCATGGAGTTCCAGTTCATAACTTCGGCTACATCATCAGATCAATTCGACAGTAGGTATGACATTGTGTTATCATCTACATACAGATGCCAGTTTATATGACGCTACGATCCTTGGAAGATGGTTAAATGATGGTGACTTAGCTTAGAGTCCATGTAAAATATGTATAATTAGGATTCAAAAGGATTTCTAGGCAAAGGTAGGCTGTAGTCTCGACACTTGGAATTTAATTTTAATAATATGTACATGTTTCTTATAACTGCAGCAATCGGTAATCTTGTAATATTCAATCTTTCAAATTCAAGCCCAACTCATAAACAAATCAATTAGTAGGTACCCATATACCGCGTTCTAAATACCACAATATTCATGCCATGTTAGATACCTTTAAAAGCATGTAAAAAGATTTCAAATCAATACCAACAAGGTCGTATTGTAACTACCCACATGCTCAGTTGCTCTAGCTGTAAAACCATTAACTAAACATTGATAAAAGCTGATAAGAATGTACCTACTGCGAGTGTTGCACTAGGTGGCAATTAGTGCGAAATGAAGTTGATTGCACCTTACACGGTTAGATATTCAATGCTGTTAACAACTTTTGACTCAAAAGTGCCTGATAAGAGGGCATCTATGGGAATCGAAAACCTAGGAAAACTGTACATCTGTTCAGTCCAAATTTTACCAATGATGCTGGTGTCGATTTCTAATGAACCACGTGAGGATGAGTACGTAGGTAATAATAATAGCCAGATAAAAAGTGTGACTCCATATGAAACGACTGTAATAGATGTACCTACAATCACTCTGCTGATCCTTCAATGGACACCTGACTATCCAGTCCCCACTATGTGTAGGCTAACTTATGGACACATATAAATCTGTAGCTTACCATTTGATCGCTAGACGTAATGCTAGGGTCGAGATTTCTGCATTAATCTAGATTTACTCAATTGACATTCATTAGGTACACTATCGCAGATGAATCATCAATGCATTCAAAATAATGTATCTGAATATAATCTAGTTTAGACGCATGCTAAAAGGTCAGTTATTAGTCACTATATTTACACTGCTACGCTGTCTAGAAGTCTTAGGTATTTAGCAACTAATGCATCATATAGTTCTCTCAAAAACCCAGCAAATATTGCATCATAAACTTCTTGTCATCGCGTATACCTAAACTACTTAGGAAACCGTTAAGTACGGAGTAGAAAAAGCCACCTTTTCACATTTAAGAAGATTCCTTCTTGGTTACGAGGGTAGATAATCTAATTTCCTAACTCACCTGCATTATCCAGCTATGTCAGTGATGACTGGTTTTCCGGTATTCGTCGGTTTATCGGATGTCTCGTGGTACGATGAACGTCAGACAACATTTTACAACAATGGTGTGGTATTAGCGGTACAAACTTGAATTGCATAGCGTTCGATGACCTAACTTTACAGTACAGTGTATATTATGGAACATGTACGCCGTGTAGAGACTAAGCTAGGAACTACTTTACAAGTTCACCAGTAATATAAACATTATTTTTCTAAACACGACTGTAGGACCTACTATGAATTTTCACATCATTTTCATGTTCACGTTTCAAAGTGCCTACCTCAACGGTTGTTTTAAAAATAAGGACGTTTTACAAAGCCTCTCAGTTACAAAACATGCACAACTTTGTGTAAATCAAAGCCTGTATTTGCAGTTTTCGATATTGTTTCTTACGTCAGACTCTTAAGAAGGGGTAAACAATGGGCGAACTTGCCGTCCAACACGTAGGTTCGTGACGCATAACAGTGCATTTCTGATAAAAAGTTCTTTATTACGTATTGGCCTTTTTTGTGACTGTGCGGGTTAGTCAGCCTGCAGTATGCGACAGACGACAGAATCTGCGACTTGGATGCTTAAGCCACAATAATGATGCCATTTGGTGAACAAGTTACCTAATAATTACCGAGTAACTCTAAGAGGTTGCTATACTTACCAGCGCAACTAAAACTGACATATTCACAAGTCGCAAATAATAGTGCTGACCAAAATGACCACAAGTTAGGCTGGCCAGATAATTGTGTTTTATTTTTGTTATAGTGGAATGCAGGAATCGGACACGCCAATCGTGTCGTAGGCACCTAATTTTAACAGCTAAATTACCTACCCACTTACCTACCTACATTTACACACCACACAACAAAGTGGTCTACTGAATACATACTCTTTAAAACTAAGTAGGTACTCGTCCGTATTTCATGTTTCCTGTAGCATACCTATAAGCATAATAAACAAAAACATAGCAAGTACCTACAAATTCGCAAAATGCAGTTGTGCTTTTGAGGAAAATCATTTTATTTTTGACTAATTAAACAATACTAATATTTATTATGTTTATTAACCTGGATAGCTGAAAATAAACCATGGTTTGTTTTAATTACTGTGTACAGGAAAATTTCTGTCTCAACTCGAGTGTTGGTGCAATAATTAGGTATGTAAATATCCGTTCGGGCTAATTTTGGTCTTGGTTACTGGTTATTTTGCTGAACAATTTAGGTAACCGGAAGGAAGAAATAAATGCATATACGCTCCGATCCAGCCATCATTTCTATTGAAATTTGAATGTTTTTTTTTATATTCTGACTGAACTGATGACTGATGCATCTCTCTCTCTCTCTCTATAAGAAAACCATTACACAAGGATAAGTAGGTACTCACCTACGTACTCATGATGAAATTGGGGTCCTGCCAAGGTCATCAATATGTAATATTATTCAAATACGACGAGGGGAACGTATCTCACAAATCCTAATCCTAATTAATATTATAAATGTGAAAGTAACTCTGTCTGTCTGTCTGTCTGTCTTTTCTTCACGCCTAAACTACTGAACCGATTTGTGTGAAATTTGGTACAGACATAGTTTGGAACTTGAGAAAGGACATAGGATAGTTTTTATTAAAAAAAAAAAAAAAAAAAAAAATTATTCCGGACATATAGCGCCATCTATTGGTCAAACCAAAAATTTGCCGGAAGTCACTATTCCATGCGAACGAAGTCGCGGGCAAAAGCTAGTAAAAAACTAAGTCACAAAACTAGAGCTGTGACCACAGAATATGGTAGGTAAGAACGTTTTTTTCTCTATGCTGGTGGTACACATTATATTGGTAGATTATGTTTATTTTTTATAGGAACAAAACAACTTACATTAACTGGAAAACAGTGAATGATCTCTAAGTATATTGACTACTAAAAGTATATTGACTGGGAAAAATTATATAATAAAATACTTATGTAAAATCTAATAATAATTTCAGCATCATCGAGCAGGTCCTTTACCGCATTTCAGATAAACTGGCGGATCGTGGAGTGGCCTGAAAAACCAAATTAACTTTAATCCAGAACTTATTGAAATTGAAACCTTATTTATAGGGTGTTAGTGTGGAAAATTGCATGACACACAATAGCTGTTATTTTTGCTGAAAAACGGTTGTTAACACAGGAAAGAAACATCTCGAAGCTGAACATTCAAACGAACTCGATTTTAAAGACCGCTCAAACATCATTATAATATTTCTCTTTGATGTTAAAATAATACTTAAAGGTAAGTAACATTTGAATATCGAGGTAATAGGCTATATTTGGATATGGTGCTCATTTTGAGTGCGTAAAAGTACTCTTATATAATTTCTTCCCTCTCTCCCGCAATGGGATCTGGATCGGCAGATAGAATTTTGTATTTTCTTGCTTTTATTACATGTTATAAAAGACAGCGGAGGTAGGATTAATAGGCTCGGAAAACAAACAATACGAAAATAAGTTAATACATTTATTAAAAATAAAATAACATAAAAATGAAATTGTCATGATAATTGAAACTAATAATCACAGACAGTAACTTCTATACTTTTCTTATAAATTGTTTTTTTACGGTTTTTACAGAGCGTATGAAAACTATTGAGGTGGTTAATCAACCGTTCTCGATTTTATTGTTTAGATAAGAATTAATTAACTCTAGAATCGATACGTGGAATGCAAGTAACTTTTTCAAGTGATTTTATTGGTTGCTATTAACTTAATTAAATTATATATTAAAACTTGATTCAGTATTATTTCTTCGTTGTTTGATTGTTTGAGTCAGTTACTGGAGTAACTTTGTTTAATTACATACATCATAAATCATAGAAAACGGGAATTTTCAAAAAAATATTTATCAAAAATATTGGACACCTATTTAGATCTTTTCTATAATTAAAATGAATAAGAGTATAACAAACGGTTCGCATTAAATAAATAATTGAACCAGAACAAAATGCTCTATAATCATAACCTAAAAGCTGTTTAAAATATTATCTAATTGTAAAATAAATAAAAGCAAAACTCAAAAAATAAAATTAGCTTAAAAGTTTACAGGTCTTGTACGTGTACAAATCCAGTATTGGGGGCACATTTCAAATAATAATTATATAAATAAGATACAAAGTATGTAGTGCGTCGGCCATTACACAGGAATAACGGCGAAAGGAACTATATGTATTATTGAAGTGTTGCCAGAACTGAGCACCTAGATATAATAATTATATCTAATAATACTTAACATTGTACCAATCCGTTTGTGACCAAATTAACTTATATTTAGTTATGTATAAAAACAATGTTTCAACAATTTACATGAGGTTATGAAATAATCATAATTTCGTTAAACATACTCCTCCTTTCATACTAAAATTATAATCATAAAAATCTCTATTGTATTGTAATGTTGATATTTTACTGATGAATCCCCGGCTTTTGGTTAATTTAGATTGTTGGGTAGCGGCCAAATACAATTGGGATTGTATCAAACTGAATCTGGCCTTGGATAAATAATGACCGTAACGATCGGAATAATGACAGACCACAGATAATCTACAACAATGATCCATCAACAATACAGAATTTTTTCATCGTCTGATAAAACCTTTTTACAATCGAATAGTAACTAAAATTTTGAGGCTATGTAATAAAACTTTAGTGTTTCAGAATTTATTGAAATCCATAAAAATGCTGTTCAATTCAAATTGAAAATAAAATAAAATGGAGTGTTACTATTGCACATTTTTGTATTCCCTACAGGTGACTAGAGAAATATTAAGTTTTATGTATGAAATACATATAGTATTACAATTTTAAGTATATATTCATTCATGCCTTTTTAAATACACATTTGTACAATAGACTTTTGAACATGATTTGTCTTAATTTTAGAAAACAAGAGATTAACTATGGGGTCTAATTTCTAGCTATAATTTTCGCTAGACCTTACGACATCAATGGAAGATCGATAGAAGATAAAAACGCTAAACTGACGTGACAATTATTCTGAACAATCCTTTCAGTTGCTTTTTAAGTAAAAATATGAGTCTTGCTAGAAACTGAAATCTGAAAAAATAACTCGAAAATAATATGTGTCCAAATGCCTATTGCTTTTTAGTGTAACATTATTTACTTATAAATTAATCTTATTCTAGACACAGACAAAACGGAGGGTAAAGCTGAACATCTAAAAGTAGGCAAAAAATATATTTTTTAATCAAGACCAATATTGTTAATTTCAATCGATAATGCTTATTTTGATGATGGCTTCAGCAAATTTCTAAATTCAAAAAGAAAGGAACTCTTTTTGATACAATTTTATTCTTATTTGCCATTCGGGGCAATATTACAGGTTTTGTATAGTTTACATTAAGCAGTAAAATTACTGATAAATCCACACCCCTTAATGTTTAGCCTTACCCTGTATAAAATTGTAAAATTAAGCTCAACTCGTCACTGGATTTTCAATAAATATTTAATTAAGTCTTGTGATGAATTATTAACATAAATTGGCGTTAAAAGGAAACTTTTATAGTCAACGTTGACACTAGGGATAATTGCATTTCGGGAGTACTTAATGTTATTGTTAAATAGAGCAAGAAATCATATGTTTGGAAAGAAAATGAGTCATTTTTGATAATTTCAGAAAAGGAGTATTTAATGAGAACATGCTGAAATAGTACAGGCTGTTGAAAAAGAAAGAACCATAGAGGTAAAAACATAGAAAAGAGGTTAAACAAAAGCAGTCTCACACCTTTTTAAAGTCAGGATAGACTATTCTTCTAAATCATTACGCTTAACTTTCGTGTGCTCAGAAAAGCACATCCAATTCCTTCTTCCAATAAATTAAGAGTCTAATTTCAAGCATAACTTGTTCAAGGAACGTTAAGTTTTAATTCTAAGTCCTAATAACGCCAATAAGATTATTCTAGAAGTATTTCTATTCTTCTCACTTCATGTCCCGAATGCTTCCAAATAGGGGTTGCTTCTGACCTCCTTCTTTCTGCGAGCTGCGTAAACATTGAATTACTTATTATTGCTTGTTACAAAAAATAAATAAATTATACGTGCAATAACCAAAAATGTGCTTAATTATTACATGCTATAGTTTATTTGATCAGTCAAATTGAAATGTGTGAAGGCAGGTCTTAATTGCCAAAAATAACCAGAGCAATTGGCAATGCGCACATCGTGGTACCTACCAATGAAATAAGTGGTACTATTACCTATCAGTTAACAAATTACAAAATTTTATATTTTTGAGTCACAAAATTGGTGTGGTTTTAATTTGATTTACATGGTTAGGTTTTATATCCTTGGTTACAACCACCCCCAAACCATCTATGTACTGTTATAAGCTATATAACAATATTTTGGGAAGTTTTGACCCCAATTATTACGCATCTCCGTTTCGAGGTAGTCTATAGAGGTAGAAAATGTACCATTAGGATTTAGATCTAAACTCATCCCTGCCTAGGTTTAAAACTATACATATCGATCAGTGTTAATATAAAAAAGTTTAACAGACGTCTAAGAAAAAATCGAATACTTACAACACGTGTCAACAACTGTTTAACTTTTTTGTAATACCACCAAATATGTTCGATTAAAGTTAACGCCAGAACAAAAGAAATATAAATATATGAACATAAACAAACGACAAGCAATTAAAATACATTATTAATTTTAAATGTAGGTACATGTATTAATTTTAAAAACAAGTTTGTAATTTTACGCCTCATTATGACAATTCTAGCGTTAACTTTGTATTAACTATTATTATTAATTTCAAAAGTTGCTGAACAAACCAAAATTTCCAAAACTGCTAACTACGGTGTCGCCGATACCATTACCAGAGTATTCATCTATTTTTCCTTTAGTTTAGGATGTTAACCCTTATTGATGTTAGGCACTTTTGAAATTTTCGATTTGTTCAGCTACTTTTGACACTGACCATACAACCATCCCATTATTTTCTACAGACATGCAAAATAGGCGGGAATGATCCAATTTCCAATAATTCCCAACTTCTACTATTTATAGGAGATAAAAATGATAACCAAAAACATAACACGATCAATCTATATACTTTTAAGTCTACATGAATATGCATAAAATGCATGACCATTTCTTGCAATCCATGACAAGACACAGGTGTACAATGTAGATGACCACAATAATTATAAGCTACAATCGATTCGCGGAGACAATCGCTTGAGCAGACAAAGCGAATATTTGTCAACATGAACACCTGAACAGTTCCCACGATGCTAATTTTAAAATATATTCAAAGTAAAGAAACTATAGATAGATACTGGTACTCTGAATAAAGGAAAAAATGCGGACGGAAAGTCAAACAATTTTGATGCTTGCCAGTAATGAAACCAAATGGTAATGCAAACTAGATGGTAATTAACGAAACGCGGACGTCTGTGAAAAATTATGAACCTGAACTATCTTCTAATGAAGAAATAGTACACTTTAATTAATAATTTTATCAGGATCGGCAGAATGTAAAAGTATGTGTGTTTTAAATACGATGTAACTGTGGGATCAAGTCGATTCTTAGAGCAAATTGTATCATGGAGAACAATACGATCATAATTGTAACACGAATGAACAATGCCTATTCAACAATGTAATTTTTACGATTTTATTGTAAATCTATAAGCATCCAGCAAATGAATAGATAAACCGCCAATCAAACAATAAAAAGTCTCTTTCAAAATCTGGATTTAACGATTTTTATTAATAATTTTAAACGAAATCAGACAATAATATAGGTGCATCATAAACAAATGACCCAAAAAAAAAAAACAAATTTCCTCTTATCTGTTATCAGTTTATTAATCTGCTAGCTTCGCGAAACTAATGACTGATATGTTATTAAAATAATGGATAATAAATTCTTATCAATTTTATTGGGAATCCCGATATTAATCATTGATAAATTATAATAATGCAACCTGACATCATTCACTGGGCCGTGAAGTAATATATTCATGATAACGACGACCATCTTTTTAAGATCAACCATTTAAATAATCAGAGAAAAAACACGTCAGAAGTGTGAAGACGACAGTCCACCGTGGGTGGCACTGTGACGCACACAACTGTCTCTTCTGGTCTACTCACAGCAGACACAAATGGCTTGCGAACCTTTCTAAAATGTCCACGAACACTGCATACACAGGACATGTTTTTTGGGCGCGAATAATTAGGCATGGAAGAACAACAAGAGGATTATGATAATGACGTAATTGTACCCAATGATCCTAGCGAACCTAAACCCAGCTCAAACACGAGTGCTTCATTATCCTTACATTTTACCACATGTGCATATATCGACGTTTATCAGTACCTACATCTGGCTTCCGTCCATCGGCGTGCAATTAGAGCCGTATCATTTTGTACACGTAAAAACCATATGGATAGCCGATAAGCCAACACCTGATTAACGTAGAATTAAAATTGATTGCTTTGCATGTGCAACTGTCATAAATGCAAAATAATCAATTTTAACCCCGTATTATGTAGTGTTTCGAGAACAATCAGAGGTAATGAAGCTAGTTATACGCTGCAAAATGTTTTGAGGACTGCAATTAGCGACCTAAAAACGAACCAATGTATTCATACAAGGGGTGACACAGAAAATTTCTGGATACCACCTCAGAAAGGTTGAAACAAATGCAGAACGCATCAACGGTCTAAAATTACAGAACTTTATGTACGTGCCAAGTTTTTCAGAAGCCATCAACTCAGGCATTAACCTAATATCCATAGAGGATAAAGAACAGCAAATAAACCCCAAGGTGATCTGTACTGCAAATGACAAAATGTTCGACAGAACATAACAAGGAAAATGTTGAGCTCGTAAACAATACTAATTGCACGTTATTGCTATAAATAATTCCTACATAGAAATCTTGTATTTCACGCTGATAAAAATGACGTGATTTATATGGTATGGTACATGTTTGGAAATGTAAGTCAAGACATTCAAATAAAAACCTACTAATAATCTGCTTTTTGTGAACTTCAGAAAGACCCGAATATTACCAAAATGCTCCAACATCCTATCCTCTTATCCTCCTATATCATTTTAAAGATACGGATGAACACACTCGTACAGCTATACAGACAAATCTATTTCGACTCTTTACTGTTTACAACTTAACCCTGAACTCGATATAACCGATAAAAATGTGTTTGTATTGGCAACACATGTACATATTGAATGTGTTTGCGTTTTCCGCTTACCATCTGCCAAAATGGCTATCAGATCGACAATAAAATCACAATAAGGAAATATTTTTTCAACGACTAACTAAAAATTAAACCCGTTGAAAAATCTTATTAGAGAAATCCGAAACAGGAATTTATGACCCAGGTTCTTTACAACCAAAAGAATATAAAGCTAAAATTAAGTGCCTTTTCTTTACGTTGCTTATTAAAAGACACACAAAAACGAAGAATGATGGTCGCGTAATTATTTCCTCAAGATAACAGCTGTTTTACGAGACAACGATTTTAAACCGCTCCGAAGTACCTAAATAAAATTGCTTCAGCTAAAAATAACTTGGTCTTGAATTACATCACTACTTTTCGTACATCAGCAGTTTCAAAAGCAAAGTCGTAATCAGTGAACTTATCAGGACTTATTCCTATCTCTGAATGTTTACTCTTTAAGCTGTTTATTACGCGAAATGGCCACGTCAGACAAACAAATCGGTCAATGCTCCGAGCTGGGTATTACACCATATTTCGGATGATGACGAATACTCGCTTGCCTCCTACTCCCGACCTACGTGACGCGGGCGACGTGGCCCAACTGCTTCTGCAAAAATTTTGGCTACTACTTTCATATTTTTTTTGTTCGGTCTTTTGCCTAATGTCATCCTGAGCATCACGACGCTTAAAAGTGGCCATTACGGCCTGATAAAATGCTGAAAATAGGTGCCATTCGCTATCAATTTTTATTCGTTTTTTATTTAATTTGGGGAAAAGATATGAGAGAACATATTGAAATAATGAATTTTGAAAACGAACAAGGAAATAAAGTGAGAAGGTTGCAGAATTATCGTGTAGGTCGCATTATGCAACACACATAAAGTAAATAACCACTAGAGAGCGCACTCGCCAATTTCTTCTAAGAACACGACTCACCGCTGCGGGCGGGGGGAAGCGACATAATCCGCGGCTACTATTGGTCAGTTCAAGGTCGAGTTGCATGAGTACGCTCAGCAAGGGATTGCTCTCTTTCAATTAAAAAATATCGATAAAATGTATTTCATCGTAGTAATAAATACTCAATAAAAATCGTATAAGAATAATTAATAAAAATCAGTCTATTACAAAAAAGACCTCCGTACAAGAAAATTATTGATTCTTAAAATGTTATACTAAATTAATAAATTTAGTATAACTTTTTCGAATTAACGTTTTAGGGCCCTGATTGTTTTTGGTAAAAAACGATAATCGAACGTCTACATATTTCTTGATATATTTTAAATAGGTACACGATGTAATTATTCCAAAATTATGAGGTTTATAAAAACTAAGATAGGCAAAAACATTCTTGGAATCGCTGAACTAAATAAACGTCGGCATTGTTTTAAATATTCAAAACAATTGAGAGTGAAGTGCCTCGAGCAAACAGCACTTTGTTATTGTTGGGGACCAATTTTCCATATTTCTGGAATCTTAAAAAATCTAAAATGAAAATATATTTTTTTATTACATTAAAAGTAATTTGGTCCATGGTCAGTTAATTAAATCATTAGCCAAAATAAAACATTTTTAATCAATGTAAATTTTACTATTATCGATATCCACTTCATCCTTAAAGGTAACAGCCCAAATTTCATCGATAAGAATACAAAGGGCAAGAAAGAGATGGACTTATTGGAATTTCTTAATGAAAGAAAGGGACTTTTCCAAAAGACATCAACGAGCGTGAGCGCGGTTCACCAACCACCAATTTAAATAGACCCCTGTGGTATTTCGTAATAAAATTAAATCAAAGCCAAATTTTGGTATTGATACTTGCCGATGCCATCCTTTTTGTAACTAGATGTCCTGGATTGTTTCCCGCACCATTTCATCGCGCATGTAGGCATTTTTTTTGTTTTTTACTAAATAAAATCCTCAATAATTTAGCGTGTTCGGAGGTCATAGACTTGGTCGCTACTAAAGGATCGTACTGATCGTAGCCTTATAGTACGCGCAAAATCGCTAACTTTTGGCGAGCGTCGGGGCACTGTATGCGCAGTCAAGTGGTTTTATAGTCTTTGGCAACACAGAACACGAGACAATGGCGATTAACACAATAGAAATGGAAATATGTAAGGCGGATATTTACACATGTTGTTAGCGATATTTCTGTAATAACTTGTAAAATGTTTAGACAAATAGTATGCTTTTTTTAGTAACTCACTTTCGATTCAACTATGTTGCTGGTATTCTTGGAAGATCAACATCAACAACTATTATGTATTGTAAGGCAGCTAATAGAAGGCTTCGGGATTGTTCGAAAGAGTTACCGCGACACTGGTACATAAAAGGCCTACGACGGAACACGACGATTTTTAGTCAGTGAGAGTCTGACACTCCCTCACCGCTGCTAACGCACAGCGAGAGGGGGGTCATTTGATGATTTTTATGTCGTTAAAAAATGCAGCTAATAGAAATGATTATCGTAAGGTCCGCTAGGCAGCTTTCCAGGGATTGGTGGGGAGTTACAAATGTAGCTCAGTCCCATCCCATAGGAGCAGCTTTTAACCATGGGCCATAATGAACGAGCATAGCAAAAAAGAGGAAATGGCACCACTAGTTCGCATTTAGGTACACCACGCTGCTGTCCAAAAAGAGGTAAGTTTTAGGAAACACACGAACACAATTGATCCAGGTAATAATCACGCATGAATTAAATTACCATAAAAACATATGAGACAGACTTTTATACGGTCAAAAGAGAACGACCTACTCCAAATTGAAAAAATAACACTACATACATTAGAAACTCTATTTCTATGACACTACTAAACTTATATCACACTTACCCAATCTCTTTCACGTCACAGCCAGATAGGTGAATGTGTAGGCCGTGCTATATTTCGTTACATCATCATTGCAATCAACTTTGAACTTTAAGTTGAAAACAACAAAGTAGGTTATTGTTTATATTTCCTATTTGATATGAAAGTAGTGAAGTATTGTCTCTGGTTACAGTTTTGCTTATATACGTGTTTTTAATGAGGATTTGATATTGCCATTTATAATATGTATTACGCATAGTAAGTAGGTATGTGGCATATATCTACCTCCAGCAAAACATAAGTGCATTGACACTCTTTTGAATAAATTAATAGGTTTATGGCACTATATGCCTAATTTTCTTTGTTTGTACAAATGATATTTATTTTAGGTCGAATTAAATATTTTACTTTTTATCTCTCTATTAGTAATTTGGTAAAAGGAAGTCGACCCAACATAGTTGGGAAAAAGACTCGGAGGACGAGGATGATTAGTAATTTGGTAAAAAAATACTTTTGTAATGTATTACTATTTTTAGAACTTAAGTAGTAGTAGTAGTACTAGTTGATAAAGCTAAATAAAAAGTGTGCTACTTTTTAAGTAATCTTCTTGGTAACCAACAGAAATCAAACTGATTAATAATACGTTTTGACTCAATCTTGATTCTAGCAATGTATTCCTAATTGATCAATTTACCACTATTTATTTATTTTTAATGACATTTTAATGTTTTAGCAACATTCTATTACCGTGAGCAACCTATATAATTACTGTAAAATGAATAAAAAACATAAATTAATTACCTTTTTGACATAAAAAGCACATAAACATGCAAGCATACACAAAAGCACACAGACAACAGAAACATCTACTTACGACAGTATTTAGGAGAACTAGAAGCATCGAAATAAATTATTAGTTATTTATTATTTAGCTCATGCAAATAATAATAATTCAGGTATTTCAAAAATGCATTTTACTTCTGGGATAACTAAATGTTTGAGCAAGTGTTTCAAGAAATTTGTTGACCTTAAGGTAAACTAATAAAATTATTATTCATTGATGAATAAACTGATTACTGAATAATCAAAATCTGATAAAAATAGATTTTAATCTGCAGTCAATTCCTGTAATAAAATGCATTTCTTTAGATTACATAGATATCCTTCAAAATCGATTTGAATTTGTGCAGCCAAAGTTAAGTAAAAATAGAAAACCATAGCTAGAACTGCTCTGCCAAAAATACTCACTGACCCAGATCTTAAAAGATATCTATTATTTTAAATCCATCACCATGGTCGAGATACATACTTCTAACATACAAATAAAATCTTACCTTAGCATTATTCGGAACTGTTCCAACTGCCGTATACTCTCTGATAGTCTTGAGAATGCATTGAAGAGTGCAACTACCTCTGTCCTCTGCAACCTTTCATGAGATTTGTGTCTGACGGGCAACTTGCTCTGATTAGTGTCACTTTCTGGACTATTCCATTTGCTGGAGAACAATATCTTTAGTGCAGTACCCAAGCCTTGTGTCTGAAGCTTGCCCCAAAGCTTACATTTGTCACACCCAACGCAGTCCATTATCCTCGATATGTTACGGAAGTGTTCTCGGAACTCTACTTTCAGTTTCGCAGCTTGACTGCCGCCGTTAAACATGGAAGACTCATTGAAATGGTCTGGGAAGGAGTAGATCACGCTCAGCATGTTGTGTATGGCCTCCCGAGTCTCTTCATCCTCAGTCGGATTGCCAGTGTAATATTCCTCCTTCTCTAAATACGGTCCAGCTTTAGCCAAAGCCCTCATTTCCAATAAATAAACAAAGTAAAGGTTCTTTAACCAATTAGGACCCTCTCCGAATGTTTGGGATGGATCAAACCGACGTTGGAATTCCTCTAGATTGGGACCCCACTCACCATCAGATGTGAATCCTGCTCCTTTCTCAAACAGCAAATATTTTGAACATAAGTGCACATTTATACTAGTGTGCAAGCCAGATATGGCTCTGTAGAATACTCTCTTTTCTAAGCACATGTTGCCTAGATCTGAAGTCATCACAAATGGGAAGGACTCATACGGATTTGGTTTTGGTCTAAAGCAGTTCTCCTGATATATACTCTTCCAAATTCTATTGGCAGAAGGTCCTTTGTATCCTGTAAATCTTTCTGGATTTAGCAACAAGTCTACATACTCAGCATCAACATCCTTGTCGTCGTAGCCACAGAAATTCTCGAGGGCGTCATCGTAAGCCTTCCACTTGGCTATCTCATGTTGACTGGCAGCACTGATGGTCATGTTCAGGTAGCCCAAGTCATGGTCATGATCCGCGTCAGTGTCACAGTTACCCTGCGCCTCCTTCGTGTACTTGGTCGCTGGAGTCTCGTCTATATGGTCATTCTCGTAACCATTCTCATATCCAGGCACACTTTCCTTAGAACAGGTCTTAATATGACAGTACCTCATCGCACATTTACTATCATCTGCCCAGAAAGGACATTCTTTTTTCAAATTCACTTTGTAGAAACGGAAGTAATCCTTTCTTATTAGACTTTGGAGACGAGGGTAAACTTTCACGTTATTAAAATAATCGATGGTGTCAACATTGCACGAACAGTCGCCCAAAGACCCGTGGAGCTCGTCAAAACAAGCATTGCTGTCGCAAGGCTTTGTTTCATACAGTTCCGTGTCGTAACCGACCGCTTGAACTATCACTAGAGCGAAAATTATAAACACTACACAAAAATTTCTGTATGCCATTTCGGTAGCGACTCTCGCCATGGCATGAGTATTTCTAATAATTATATTTAAGAGACGACCGTGTTCTGTCACAGCACATTTATAACTGATACGAATGAGTAGAGTATTCACAAAGTGGTGAAAGTGGAATTATATACCGAAAAGACGAAAAGGTAAGACGTGCTCCTACAAACGTTCGCACTTCTCATCATTCCGGAATGATTTGACATTGACAGAAAGTTTGATGCAGCGCGTGTTATGTCACTGTCAATAGTGTGGGGAATTGCGCTACATGCTGCAACAATGGGAGCGCAATCACATCAAATGGAGTGACGTGGACCAATCAGATTAATGGATTTATAATACGGATGATATTCTATGTACTCTCAACTAATGGTAACGACAAATAAAAAAACAGGAAAACACTCTTATTTGGTTGCAACTTGTCTTTTGAAACAAAATTTTAAAATTATGTATTCATCTATAATACTACTTTATAGTTAGAGTGTTTGTAAGTTTTAATGCACTAATCTCATGAAGTATTCACGCTGATTGGGAAACAAGGAGTCTTCCTAAATGGACGATCCATTTATCGAGTCTATACATATAACGCTTCTTTTTTTATTCTGTTGTGCGAAGTAGTTCCCATGTGACGCGAGTGAAACGGCTGGCGGAAAATGTTTGAAGAAATTGAAACTAATGGAAAGGTTCGGTACTGCTTATTGAAAACAACCGACAGATGTCGCGACTTTCAGCCTTTAGCCTTTATTTTTTTCATTTGTCGAATCGACTTTGTGGTGGGTGTTACTGGCAAATTCTAGTAGCTTAGGATTATTCGATAAAACAGACAATGAAAAGCGAATGTAGAAGTAGAAAATTTATTTATTCCATACAATACAATATAATTCATTCACAAAAGCAGTTTTATCAGAAATGCACAAGAGATTCAAAATACAATAAACAGACATTTGCTCCCGATATTATTTACTATTTACACAGGTATGTGAAACGTTTAATAAATCACATCGTATCTTTTAATAATAGAAATGCATAAATATATTTTTAACACTTTTAATATTATTTGTAAAATGGACGTACTTGAACTTTAAACGCCAATTTCTGAAAATATTTTTATTATTCATATAGTAATATAATAATAATTTCTATTGTTTATCAACATTACAAACAGTCGCTTAACTAACTTAACAGTACCTAAAATTTATATTTTAAAATGGTGCAACAAAAGAAAATGAATAACTAAATATAATGGTAAGGTACAGCGCGTCTTGACATCGACGAGGCATCAACTTTGTGTTGATACTTGAAGATACAGAGTAAATACAACAACGTACCATCTTACATGAGATTTCTTCACCTGGAAATCTTTACTTTTGTTAACAATAAAAGATTTTTAGTCATTTTCATGTTTTTTAGATTTTAATCAGTCACTTAATTTGTAGCCTTACAGCTAAAGTCAAGGGTAAAAAATATGCCTACGTTGAAGTAGAATTCAATTAACTTTTCTTCAATTAATTTTATATTGTCAAAAGTAAACTTTCCCAGGTAGTATTTTTGAAAAGGTGGGACTTGCGCTAGACCGAGCTAACCTTAACTTAACTTGTACATAAGTAACTTATGTTTTTGTATCTGTCGTTGATTTTTGTTGTTCTTATTCGAATGTTTTTTTCGTGATGTCTTCGTTTTAGGCATACCTGAAATTTATAAAATTGTACAATCAGTTTTTAGAACATTTTTTTCTCGTAAAACACATTTTAAAATGTTGGATCTAAGAACACTGGTACCGTAGAAAATTAAACACGAATGTATTAAGTATAGGTACAAACATAAATATTATACAACATAATTTAAAAAATAAAAATTACCAACAACAAATAATTAGTAGTATGTATTTACAAAAATAAAAATAATATCAATTTGGAAGTCTGTTGAAATTAAAATTTAAGAGAGTCGTCAAGAAATGTACTTGTTCACAGATTTTTTCTTTTCAAGTAGAAATTATTCAGTTTGATATTATAAAATAACTTCTACAAAATGGAAATGTAAATTAAATAAGAAAATAAATCAAAATAGCATAATTGTAACATCGAAAACAAAACACTTATTCACAAACATGCGTATTAGTATTTTTATTTACAAATTGTGTGACTTACCTAAATCATGCTTTGGCCAAACAATTCCAAGAAAATAAATAAAATACATTTATTTTGTGCAATACGTGAAGCTTAGGGCCTTAAAACTAAAGGTTGGATTAGTAAAACAAACAATTATTACACACATTCTTTATTGATTACAAAACTCTATGAAATCAATCAGTGCAAGGCACAACTCTTCCGTCTTATTTATTCCATTTCTCCAAATTTAAGAAAAATCTAACCATGAATGCCTTTGAACGAGTTTTTTTTCATTTGGCACAAAATTACTAAGATTTTTATCAACACTTAGATATAATCTGTGCTTCAATAAACATCTAACAAAATTATTATAAAGAATCAAATTGGACACAAATAATTATATCAAATTAAATATCTTAAAGAGACAATAGTAATTTCTCAATTTTATATCAATAAACTTACGTTTTCTAAACAGTTTTTTTTTTTACCAAAATACAATATCACAATAGCAAGATTCTAAATGTTTATACATATAAAAATAAATGGAGATTCCTTAAATCGAAGCGTTAAATAGAGATAAATATTATTTTGTAAGTTTTAACATCTAGAAGAGACTCTTTATTTTATTCAATGATTATTTATATTCTATTAAATAATAGATAGTATTTTTATTTATCGCTTATAATGTTTAGTTAATGTAATGAAGTGAAAGCTCGTTCTTGAATTTTTATTAGATTAAGCATATTTAATTTCTTACTGAAAAATGCTCAAAGCCCTAATCATATTATAATAGTTATAGCAAAAGTAATGTAACGTCTAGACACCCTTTTTGTCAGAGTTCTGTGAACAGTTTCTATTTGTTAACTGTTAAAAGGATTACAAAGCTAGGCTTAAGCTGGATAATTCACTTCACGTCATACAATAAAATGCAAGTTAATGTCAACAAAAAATCGAAGCTGCTTTTTATGTGAAACTAACTGCAGTATTAGTCATTATTTCCTCCATTTGAAAGAACAACATATAACAGTAGGTAAAGTAGACGAGTTGTATTTAAAAAATGAGTAGTAGCATGATAAAGTCATCTTATTATCTTTATCTAAGAAAATGAATACCCCATTTAAGGTCTACAATCTTTGTAGAACTTAAGTAAACTTATATATTAGTGGCATGTTTGCAAGCCTTTACAGACAGTGAGAGTCACAGTTGTAAGTAAAAAGTCCAGCCTTATCTAATGACAAATCTGTTTTTATTGCCTCTTTCATTTCAAATTGTTTGTCTTCATTAGTTAGCGTTAGTTAATTGTTATTTGCATACGAAAATGTTAGTGAAGCATTCCAAATATAATAAGCGTTAATCATTAATGTCTTATGTAGACTTCATATAAACATATTACTTAGCCTTATTATGAATACCACTTGATTTAATCAAGCAAAAATATATGGCAAATACAATTATTTGAGATTCAACACCCTTTGGACACAATTTCAAGTGAAATTCAAAAGGCATCTCATTGGTATGCCACTTGTAGCGTCTATCGTCAAATTATAAAATTAATACTACAAAAATGCGTTTGTAAATCGTTTGTTCAAAATTCGTTATTCAAAGTAAATCGGTATCGATTCAAATCGATTATAAATTGGACGCTAAAAGTAGCATTTGTGCTAGCTGTCATTGTGTCCCAAAAAAAATCGATCAGCCATGCAGTGTACAGTCCGCTCACAAAATTAGTTAACAAGTAAAAAAGAACCAAAAAAAATTGTGTTCATAGGTACCAGTTTTAATGTACAAAATATTAGTAGCGAGACCTTCTGTCCATATTTCTTATGGAATTGGCGAGATACAGCGAGAACAGCGCTCCGATCAACTGAAAGATAAATAAAAAAACTTGTTTAATAAGCGATTCTATGTATGTGCGACATAATTATTCCTTACTTATGTCCAGTAACGACTAAAGATTTGTATCGAGTGACATATTGATCATCTAATGGCATTAGACCTCCTAGACTCGTAACACTAATTCATTCCCATTTCCAGTTCTTCCTAGTTCAATTCAAGTGTATTGCGAGTTTGCCAACTACTGACCCGATTTGAAAAACTATTTCACTATTGGGAAGCTACACTATCCCTGAGCAACATAGGCTACATTTCATCCGGGTACGAGCAGTAGTTCCCACGGGACTACTGGAAACAGTGATTGTACAACCATTTCACACTATCCTGTAATTCGAGGCGTGATCTCAATTCTAATGGCGATGACTTAATACTTGATGACTCAACCTACGAGACCAGTTCTCTAAATAAACGGAATTGATAAAATTTTGCGCAGAGCTACAAACCGCATAGAAGTGTTTTTACTAAGATAAATAATGTGGCCTTGAAAACAATTGTGATGTGGTTTCGAATTATTCTGGTAATGTTTAAGCTTTATAATAGTCGAAGCTGATTCATACGTTGCGTGAGCTACTTTAATTCCGGATAAAAATTAGGTACTTAACGTAGTTTAAGACAACTTTGCCCAGAATTCTAATTCAAACTTGGCAGCCAAGTTTGAATAAGTGTGTCATGTCTTTCTAAACGACAAAAGACACCCAACGCTCACCCTTCAGTTCTTCCAACTTTTTGTTTGGAAGAAGTGGCGCAACCAACTCCCCAGCATCACATATGCTGTGAGCAAAACGTATTCAAAAAATTATTATTTAATAACAAATCCACGTACCTCAACACAAGCAATGCCAATAGCGATGCCAGCGATAGGCTTGTTCCATTTCTCATACAGCTCTGAGATGACGCCAGCACAGCCGCGGTGCGCTACCTCGATGGTGCAGCGGCCTCCGATGATGCTGCCAAGAGTGCTGGTGGTGCTGCAGCAGGAGTCGGGCAGGCTGATGGATAGGCCGTAGTCTTGGGGACCGTTCTTGCCGCAGCAGGCGAACTGTAATGGGAAAGATTGTATGTGAGCACAGAGCAGAAAGACCATTTTGTGATTTGGCACAATTAGGGTGCATCTACACGGCGCATGTAGCTGCAGCAAGCTAACATGCGCAAGTAACGAGTGACAAGAGCACGCAGACGGGTATTTTGCTTTGATTTTTTATCTTTTTTTGAGCGAGTTGTTTTCAGTATAGGATTGCCGTCAGATAATAATCTTACTTGAAATGTGAATCGTATGGTGAAGTGCAAAAAGCATTATTTTTTATTATTTTCAAGTTAATTAAGTTTCAAGTATTTTTTTTTTATTATTATTATTGTGGCTGTGAATCATGATCCATAATCATGTTAACTAAACTACAGCTTGCGCATGTTAATTAGATAAACCACAAAATAAATAAGGTAAACCATAAATTCTATAAGGAAAAAGCTTTTATGACGACATTGCCCTCGAAACATTGAATTCAATTTTAATGAACAAACAATAAAATTACAATAAGAACTGAAAAGCAGCCGTTAATTTAAAGGAATTTGTTTGTCATTTCAGGAAACTTATATTTAAAGAACAAAATTACTTCTGCACACCAAATCGTCAATGTAATTTCAAGTTCAAAAATGCAATTGCCCCAGCGTACAGTAGACCGCACATCAGTGGTAACTGTCATGCACCTTAACTCAATAGTAATAAGTACGATTTTCCTATAAAACTGTTCCACTGATCTGAAGTTGACTGTACCACTATACCATGTTCCATACCTACTTGTGACGTCACAACTTTGTAGCATTCTACTCATAGATCTTTCTAGAATCTTACCTGCTGCTGCATGTTGTTGATCACAGTGTCAGTAGCCTTATCGACATTGGCGCTCGCTCTCTTATCGAACAACGCATCTACGGACTTCACAATGCTCTGGTTGATGCTTTCGCCGTAGACCAGGAGGAGGACTCCAATCACCACTTGTACGATGATGATCACCAGCAAGAAGATTGCGTACTGGAATCAGAAGAGTTTGACGTTAGAAGAGGTTACAGCTAGTTGTATGACGTATCTTGACAGGTGAGGAGGCGTAGTAGATTGTTTAGGAAACAAATATGTACCGTGAGATCAATCAGTCGCCTTCAGAATAAATATAACCATAGTAATGTATAGAATATGAAATCTTTAATCATGTCATGTAGTCTTTTAGAGCTTTAAATGATGCATTATTAAATATCGGTACTGCTATAGAAAAATGTGCCGCTTGAAATTATTACCATTTCCGAATTACAACTAACTTTCAAATAGCTGATATTTTAAAATTAAGTGCTTATAACAGAATGGTAAATTATAACAAAAACTATGTCAACCGATTGATCCCTCGTTTTCAAGTAAATACTACTCTACCACGTTATATTCGAAGGCCCTTCGATATCGTGCCATCACCCAATTGAATTTCGTGTACCACGTAGAACTACAAACGGATATTGCCCATAGCTTACATTCCATTGCGTGTTTCGAAGAAGACCGGCCGTTCCATCATTGAAATGATAAAGCAATGAATTGTTTGCCAGAGATGTTTGTCAATTCCAGATCAAATATTTGGTGTATTAGGAATGGGCGCCAAATGTGGACCGTAATTGGTTTTGATATCGAATGTTCTTAATTCATTCTCGTAAAAGTAGGCAGCTCAATAAACGCTTCATTGTCTTAGCTATTTACAAATAGGTACATTCTATTCGTAATTCATACTTAACTCTGTAGTAATTTTTAAGGGGTTCACGGATAAATCCGGTCAAAAAAAATCGTTAAATTAATATTTGATCTCTTTAGACTTATACTGGAATTTAAATCTTTTTACAATCCAAAAGACTTTCTATTATTGAAAAAAACTACGACTTGTAATCCAAACTTCGCCCAATGTGGGCTTCTGGTAATTTATCATTGACTTATAACTTCATAAGTAATTTTCAATACATACCGTGACAACCATGCAGTGGCTCTCCCGTATCGCTCCGCAGCATCCAAAGAATGCTATCACAAACATGATGGCGCCGATGATGATGAAGACCCATGGTGCGACCGTCAGGTGTGACTTCAGCTCGTCCTTAACGACTGTCCAGTTCAGGAGGAACGCCACTCCAATGCCTATCACAGCTAGGCCGAAGAGCTGTGGACAGAAAAAAAAAAATTAAATATAGAACAAGCAAATTAAAAAAAATAGGAAAAGTAGGTTGATTTCGATATGTTTGACTTACGATATCATAGTGTGACGATAAATCTGTTCAATTAAAGTAAAGATCTTTTAATAAGGTTTTCCTGAAAATAGTAGTGCTGTGATAACGTCTTGCTTTACGTACTTACAATATTTGATGATGAAATACCTAGTAATACTAAACTTAAGGAAATACTTAGTTAAAATTTTGGAATTCCTGGAAACAAAGGCCCAATAATGAATAAGGGTTTTTACGATCACAATGTATTGAGTTATCGAGGTCATTTGCCCTGGGTTTTTTTCTATAATTAAGTCTTTTTAATTGATGACTAGTTTGGTATTTTAATTACAACGAATGGTGGGTGATATGACGAATTGTGGAATCATACTGTCATTACTTGGAAAGCACTAAGTATTTTATTTATTTCAGCATAATCCATTTGTCTACATGTAGATCTGTATCTGTGTTTTGTTAAAAGCATTATTTTCTTTATTAAAACAATACACTATTTTGTTTTATTTATTGACTACTTTTATGACAATGTCAGTATTAACACATGATGTAGTAGGTATTAAATTTACGTTATAGTACGTAATTTCCATCAGTAATTTTTCATTTAATTGAGGAAAAGCGTTCTCAAAACCACGATTATCTGACGTCATCGTAAAGCAAAAACCAGTTACAGACAAAGTCCTTGACAAAGTTACGTGAAGTTATTTTGTTCTCAATGTTTCTGAGACATCACGTATGCCTCTTTTTTACCGAGTTTCGTAGGTAAGGTTACTACCTAAATACCTAGCGAAATAGGGGGCGTTCTTTTTAACTGTAGTAATTTGTCAATTGTGAAAAAAAAAAATGTATTTCGTTACAATTATTCATGGGGATATCCGGCTGATAGCATCGGATTAAATAAATGACAAAAAAAATGTTTAACTAATATTTGTGGTGTTCGCTATCTGACCTCCACAACAGGATAGTGGGCGATTCTGGTGGAAGTGGTTGATAGTTGTAACCATAGGCAACCTACCTACACTAATGTCAGTCCTATTAACCTTTAAATAACTTTATTTTTGTGGCCATTTAATTTTTATGACACAGAGGTTGTTTTACTTATCAGAATAAAGAGACATTTACGGGGACCATAGGTCTTTTCCAGGTGCCGTACGTACACTAAAACCTTCGCCCAGTCGGTAGTAGAGGCTGGTGGTAAATTCTAATAAAATGTGCTGGTGCTATTAATATTTCAATCAGTTATCTACCTAGTTCCTTAACAAAACAAACGCACAAAACGCTGTGTTAGGTGTGTCATGCTAGAACACAGCGTGAAAGCTGTAAGAAAGTTTCGTAAGGGAACTAGCAGAGGTTACTATTTATACAAAAACTTACGAAATTCGGTTATAAAATTTCCAAATTAAATCTCTTGAGTGAATAACATGATGGAAGTAGGTAATTGACTGGACGCACGTCCAGAATTAGCTTCGAGCGGTTGACCGGCCACGTGGTTCGCCCGTTTCCCGATTATTTTCGTAAAATGCAAAACAACATAATGAAGAGTTGTGCTCGTGAATAACTGTTATCTCATGCGAGGTCAGCAGCCAGAACAGATGGTTTAATGGCAGTAGGTTAATTAAAAATAACTTGTTTTGTTTGTTGAGCGATAGGGAGGATAATGAGTCCAATCTGCAAGGCCTTCTCGTGTCAAAGGAGCAAACTTTGTCAGGAGCAATCTTCAGTGTATTTATCACAGTTTGCAGAATACACGCAAGGTGGTTTCAGATTTTTTGGTAAAATATCCTGCCTGGATTGGGATATTTATAATGAGAAGGACAGTCTAGAGGTAGACCACGGAAACACTGACTTTTAGAGACTGAGATTTAGACACATTTCGTCGCTGATTGACCCGCGATAGGCTTCAGACAGAGAAAGACGATGGACTATAGAGGAGGCTTCTGCCCAATGGGATAATACGAGCTAAAAACGTACGAGAGACGGGTCACCAAATCCAAATACCAATATGATTACTAATAATAATGAGCTCATTATTTCGTCAGTACCTCAATGGATATTCACGTGAACCCGTGCCTCAGCTGCAGTGTTATTTCCTACGAAGTGACGTCATCCGAATGACCCCTTTTGCTCACGCGTTGCGAGCTCGACTCGAAACGAATCAGGCTGAAAACATGATTGGCTTATTTCCGTACTACTAACTAGTGCTTGCTTTGTTTTTCATGGAAACTGATTGATACCGTGTTCCATATGCAGATTTTGAGTATGCATTCATGCCCATTCAGTTATTAAAAAAAATAGGACTGTGAAGGTTCAGGGATCATTCCATAAGTCAAGTTTTTCTTCAGAAATATTGTAAAATATTTAATTTTTAAAGTTACTAGACCACTAAATCATCGGGAAATACAGCTATCATAATTAAATGCTTCTTACGTAATGGCTATAAAAAACTGTTTAACATTTGACGTAACGAAACTTGTGTTTATGTAAAATCAAACTTGACTTTTGAACTTTTGATATGCTGTTTCTTTTCTTTTATCTTAAAGCTTATCTCCTTTTTACGATTTCATATATTTTTATAATACGTAGTTATAAATATGAGCTTTATCGAGGTCTTTAAATGTCTTCGAGTACTTTGATACTTATTAAATTGGGACTTTCCAGTCCAACAGAATATAGCTATCGTGATCTTTCCTGTTAAAATTTTACACTCATAGGTACCTTCCTAAATATACCTACTACTAAAATACGATCCTTTTTAGCACTTTGACAGAAAACTGCGTTCTCTCGAAAGTCTTAGAATACGATAAAACGAAAATCACGATTCATGATGGAGATGGATATTTTTGGTAAAGGTGGTAATTGTTTAGATAAACAAATAATTGAGAAAACAGCAACTGTCACTTGGCGATTTGTACTCTTTGCTTGCAGAGTTAGAAATCAATTTTTGCTAACGTTCAGCTGAAAGTCAATATGGCTGAAAAGAGTGTCACTTGTGTTGTGACGTCAGACAGCTACGGAAGAAGAAGTGCTGCGGTCACCCCAAGCAACAAAATAAGACAGGTGTACTAACTGACAGCATTAAAATTTGTCAACTGAACCAAAAAACGATCGGGGTATAACCGTAGTAACTATTTAGTAATCTGTGGTATAACTTTTGAAGGAAGATAAGAACATCTGTGCGTGAATGAGTGTGACACGATTACGATGTGATGTTTAGTTGTCTATGAATCGATATTATCGAAACAATTGGTTATTCCGTTGGAACTAATCGAGTTAGAGGTTATCATAATAATGTCATGCCTATCTTGGAATGGTTCAGTCATTACAAACGTTATAATTATTATTTTAGTTACGGGTTACGCCCACTTATACATGTCATTGTATTGAAATGACTTTTTGCTTAGATCACTAGAATTATCATCTGCGTAGTAAACATTATTATAGGTCATGTTAGGTATTACAACCTTGGAATACCAAAGCTGTCGACATCAGATGGAAATGAAGAAGATTCAAGATGTTAAGTTATCTATTCACGCAACAACTTCTGAATAGGTAGATTTTCATTAAACTTGGTGGCTATACCGAAGTAACTATTAAAATAACCTGTGGTTATACACAGAATAATTTATTTTTCTGCTATTACCTATTTTGTTCAATCTCCTTCCCCTTTCCTTTAAAAAATCCTCAGGAAGCGGAAAAATCCGATTTGAACAGTGACTTGGTCACTTACAGTAGGTACCTCTAGGGCAGCGATAAGTTAAATTAATACTAATGAACAAACCCGCTCAGTTGGGACCAGACGCCATTATAATACTCGCCAACAGCAAATTGACACGCCATCGCCATGTTGAATGTTGATCAATCAAATGTGGACGGATGTTAACCCATTTTAACGTAAGCAATGTTTCTGAGGTTAAAACTTTATACAAGCTAACATAATATTGTAGGAACTCCATAAGTGGAATAATTATTACCTAATTTTCATTGGATTTCAGAGGCAAAAGCAAACTGCGGGATTGTTAGAAAGAGTTACCGCGGCCCTAAAGCCCGCGGTACATAAAGGGCTTGAGAAGGAACGTGGTGGGGTTAGTCAGTGGGAGTCTGACACACCATCGGGTCATTTGATATTAAAAAAAGACAAAGGTAATTTGCATTCAAATATTTAATGGAATAATTTTTAGGAATAAGAACGTCTTGCAGTTTTTGAATTATATAACTTGGTCCCAAATAGGTACCTAGTTAGACAAAGTATACCAGAGTATAACTGAGTTTACAAACACGAAGATATGAGATTAAACAAAGGAAACGGTTTAACAATCTTTCAGTTTTCAAACACTGTAACTAACGAGGTATTTGCAAACTAGTACTTATTTACAAGCAACATAATTGTCCGTTTCTAGACATGTTTCTCAAAATGCTGTAAGTCGTCAATAAATAAACTTTGCTTTAAAATTTTTGCTATGATCAGAAAAATGGGTAACTTTACTACTCTTGTTTATACTCTACTGGCCGTTTTCCAGCGGTTCCATCCGCATCCTGTTTGAACTTCTGCCCTTACTAGGAGAAAATATGTATAGCTGATGTTACTCGGAAATAGTGTAGCTTCAAACACAGTGAAATAATTTTCCAAATCGGTTCAGTCTCGGCGAAATTGGGAATCAAACAAAAAAAATCCTCTTTATTATATTAGTATAAGTAGATAGTATGTAGACAAGTCATTCATTCCACTCTCAATATCCAATTTCTTTCATCTTTCAGGTCATTGGAGCTAGCTGATACAAAAGCGTCTCGGTTGACGCATAAAAGGCATGCATAATAGGAATGTATTCAGTCTAGCCTGACTGTTTCCATAGATATAACTTACACATTAAAATATGCACTGCGTTCTAGACAGACAGACGGTTGATATTTTAAAGGTCATTGAACTTTTATGTTGTGATGGATTTCACAGAGACAGATTAAAGTGATCCATAGAGAGTTGAACATGATTTATTTATGAACTGGTAGGTACTTTATTGTTTAACCTTTCATCACCAGTGTAGGTATATTTAATTTCGTACGAGAAAAAACTAAAACTAAGTCAGAAGCCAGAAAGTCTGACAATCAGTCTTACCTAGGGGTATCGGGTTATCTAGGCTTGAGGGTTGAGGAGGTAAGATAGGCAGTCGCTCCTTGAAAAACACAAACATAGGTGGGAAAACGCTCGGGCTAAAATAATGATTGACATCATCTGTGTGTCAACTTGTATTTTATTTCCTTGGGCTTTCATCAACAGTAAATATTTCATACCTATTTAAAAAACTAAAAGTTCATGCGTCTTTTCCGTCCCTACCTAAACAAACTATCGCCCTTCCATCACACTTTTTTATTTAAAAAACACTTGACGCGTAAGGTAAAAGCCCCAGTTGGCGACCCCCTTTCATTATCGTGAATTTACAACGCGTCTGGTTTTAAAAGTCGTATGGTTATGCATGCCGTGGCCGAGATATTTCACAGGCGGTTGCGTTTGCATAACACCACACTCTGTATAGATTATATACGGCAGCTGAGTAATCCTGCACATGTTACGTAATGAAATGGCAGCCATGATCGCATTCACTTGAAAAAAGAGTATACGCTCATGTTTTATGTAATAAAATTGAGTAATGCATGCGAAAAATTACCAATATTATGCCTGATGGGTTTGTATCCCACATTGCAAATTCAATGACAAAACAAGTTGACGAGACAGAAATCCATAACATTGTCAAAGCAATAACATTTGTGAATCGTGAACGAGTTACCTTCAAAGTGTACACAACGGAAATATTTCACTTACTGTATAACGGTTTACTGATAACGGTGTCGTGTCAATATAATTAACATGGTAACCGGTTACTGAGTCTCAAAACCTAGACCATTTACCTGTGACGGAATCAGACTGAAAGCTCTTATGACTCAAAGGAGCACCAAACCCGGAATTCCCCGATCGGCAAGTTGCCAGCCTTTGTTGTAATTGTGGACTCGACATAATTGTTACAAGTACTTAAAATGATTTATTTAAGCATGTTTGTATTTAAATATGAATGTGAGAGTGGTATTGATTTGTTGACCCAAATGGACTTGACACGCTTTATTTTACTTGTCACATAATTTCAAACACGCTATGTGTTTAAAACTAAAATCACCACTAGTGTAAAGCTGTATTTTTCGTTTTCTTTTTTTTCATTCAGACAGCCTGTAAACGCTTTGTAATTAAAAAGCCATTATCACCAGAACCAGGCATATCATCTGACGTCATTTCATCCGGAGCACACTGCAGTGTCATCTCCCGCTCATCGGTCAAAGTGACACAAATGTAGAGACAAAGAAAACATGTGAACAAAAAGCATCTATTTTAATTTTAATACTAGACATTACGAGGTGCTACGAAGCTTGTATTTTTACAAGAACTACGCCATACACCACAATAACAGTGTTTTGAAATGAGATAGTTGCTAAATTCAAATTATGTTTTCAACAAAACGTTATTCCCCCAATCTCATCATTAAGCACCCTTTGCAGTTATGGAAGGTTAAACACCATAATAATTACAGGTAGCTTTGGAAATGGGGCGTTACACGTGTTTATGGCCGTACGTTGGGAAGTGAATGTTTTTACAACGATGACCTAGATTTTTCAATAAACAAAGTGACTTTGAAAGTATTTGTTATTATTTCAACAAAAGCGGAACATTGCATCGAATGATCGTTTTTAAGTCACATTGATCTTAGAGAATGAGAAAAAACCGACTACATAACAGGCTCAAAATAAACCATATCTTCTATCGACTGAATACATTCCAGAACACAGAGGCGTTGTTTATCTAATACTCCTCGTAAACCATGTTACCGGATTTACAGCCGCCAATCAAATCGAAATCAATTCGACGATCAAGTACAAAACTGACATCCTGATGATGATTAACGAGGCAAAATTGGTTCTATAATGAGTTTTCCTTGGGCACATAGAATAGCCAAAACTTGTCAAACATTACGTGGGTTTGTGCGTTAAACAAAGGCTGAACTTAGAAGATTATAAAATATTTAGAAACTTCTTCGGATCCCAGAAAAGTTTTCAAGAACGTTTGTTTGGTTGCCTTTGTTCTCACATTATGAAGAGCAAAATTTTGACTTTAACATCATATTTAATTAAACCATCTAAGAACAAAACCGTGTAAGACAATCTCGAAAATCAATCTCGACCGCATAATTTCACGGTACTGCTCACGGCTTTGAGAGCCAAAATTCTTCAGCAAATCTACGAGGTTACACAACGTGCGTGACCCAGCCAATACCAGGTGTACCACTATGGAAGATTGCATAAGTAAGGTCGATGACCGGGCGACAATGACGAGGAGGAGCGAGGGCGGAAGGGCATAGACAGGGAACCACGGCGATCTGTGTAGTCATTAAATACATGACGTCTGACTCGCGGCTCAATAAAAAACTTGGATCAATTTTTGGGCAGAGCCTGCTTTTGGGGTCAGTTTTTTGAAGGGTTAAAACACATAGGTGTTGAGTAGATAATATTTTACATGGAATGGAGACGGAGTGAGAAAAATAATTTCTTTGTAACTTCCTAAAATGTCTTTGTAAGTTTAACCCGTTTTTGTCGTATTCCGGTTAAATAAACATAATTAATAGTGGAAAACAAATAATTCCTTATAGACGAACGTACCAAAAATGTATGGTTTGTTGTGTATATGTTATGGACCAAGTGATAAATTGGGCAGTATACATAATGCCCGGTCATTATGAATAATGCCCAATATGAGAGTGCAATTTGATAATAATTATTCAAACAATCAAATTGACCGGGCACTATACATATTGCCCGTGACCTTTTGGGCAAAGTAATACAAACATATTCACACATCCCATATCAATTGACAGAGCATAGAAGTAAGCATGCAACATGCAGCAAGCATGGCTTCTGTCACGGCTCCGGCGCTGCGGGGCTCCGGCGGTCCCATGCGAGCTTATCGTCGCAGATGGTTTTCACGCTCACCGCCGCAGCTTCGGCTTGCTGGCCGGCTTGGCCGGCCAGCCTCAGCCGCGGCGGCGAGCGCTTCAACTACCTGCGCCTCAGCTCGCAGGCCGCCTCGCCCCTCCGTGCCTACGCGGTTTTGAATTGCACTCTAGGGGTAGGGCAGACAAGACTAGGTGGAGTCGGTTTTGCAGCGATTCGTTTTCGTCACTAAGTTAGGTTTTTAATACAATGTTTTGAATCCAAATTAAAAAAAACGAGCCAAGAAAAATGAGATCAAGAAAAACGAGGCCGAGTTAGTAAATTAGATGACAATTGTCCATAATTTTCTGGCTAGACTTATAATTTCCCATTAAAATAGAACATATAATTTAAAACAATAATCATAAAATATGTAGCAAGTAACAGGATTTATTTATTAGAACAACTGCCACCCTCGCACCGCATAAAATATAGCTTTATTATCAAATTGCCCAACTATCATGTAGCAATATAATAATGCCCGTGCCAAGTGATAAATAATGAAGTTAAGATAGTTATTAATCATGTGGCCCGATAAAGCTAGACATTATTCATAATGCTCGGGCATTATAAATAATGCCCGAATTAATCACATGGTCCATAACATATATACCGATCAAAGCAGGAAGTTAATCTAATTAAAACCATATCACGTGTTGCTGAGCTACTCAGTGGTACACACATTAGTATTCCAAACTTATCGCCAACTGCCAATGCTATGGCAGATATAGCCATTTTAAATAGGTGTTCGGACTTAATATTTTAGAACGAAGAAAGTTGGAAACGTCTTCACCAAGTACCTACCGAGACGTATTAAAGTGTTAAATATGACTACGAGATAGTCCTTGAAGATCCTTTTACAACGAAATAGATACGTCATTCTTACATCAAATGTCACATGTGGGTGGTGTGAAAATGATGGTCTCTTTTTGTTACACATAAAAGTAGGTTGTGTCATACGGCTGAGGTGGCTTTGTTAGTTTTGAGATGACACCACAAATAAAGGACGTGGTATATGACGAAGAATGGAACCCAAGAATAGAAAACGTTTAGCCTGTAATTCTTGTCACGTACTGAAAAATACAACAATCGTAGCCTTTGAAGCATACGTTTAGTCATAAGTATGTACTTTGTGTGACAAGGATACAAAGAGTTTGTTTAGCGAAGTAAACAAAGTGTGACTTTATCAAATAATCCCGAGGATTTCCAAAGAGAAACGCAAATACTAGTGGCAAGGCTGTGGTATGCAACATCCGCAGCCGTGTACGGTTACAAAAAAAACTTATTGCATCAACACTGGATGTTGGCAACACTGGTACATTTGTATGTTTGAAACCAGTTTTCAAACGAGTTTTTTCTGGAGTCAGACCGAAATTATTCGGCGTCTACTAACCGCTATCAAGGAAACGAATACTTTTTTAATTGATGTCGGAAATGCCTTTATGAGGCAAGTGTAGGCAGACCACGTGTTAATATGGGCAGAGCCTTGGGTTTTTTCAGTTTTAACGTTGATAGTCCTCTTGAACATTGTATAATGGTGTCCTAAATATAATATAGCTTCGGCACGTCTACTAAAGTAAGTAATAGGGCGAGCATGTCAAGTGTTACGGGCGCCGGTTTGGCGGCAAAGGCGGTTGTGGCGATGATGTCACCTCGGGCCAGGTCACGTGTACCATGTTTGAATACCATGGATTATGGTACAGTCAACGATGACTTTATTGCTTCAATAATGGGAGGATATGTTCAGATTAATCACTCACCATAAACTTTTGTTTGTTTGTATGAATAATAGGATATCAATGTCATCTAAGTGATGTCAACACTCCAAGGAGGTCTTGCTTGGTTACAATCTCACATAACGCTAAGCAACTCGTTTCAAAATACATGTAAGCAAAGAGGATTGCTGATAATGCAAGGTTAATTCACAGTCTAAGCACAGGTTACGTCATGCATGAGGATAAGCTTCGGGAAAATCTAGCCTTGAGTCACGATCACATGCCGTTATCCTTCAGAAATGAACCAGGGACTTTTCCTTGACCCACTTCAAAAAGAAATACAAGGTTTCTTTTATAGCCATCAGGAAAGCTGAACAAACTGATTTTATTAGAGTGCAAGACGTAAAATCTAGCGACCTTGATGTTAATCGTTAAACTACTGGTGTTACGCGAATTGTTGACTCAAGACTGTGTAGCCATTGTAATGATTACTTTAAATTCCTACTATGGCCACATAAAGTTCCCGAATTTAAGACAGTATCTCTTCATTAATAATTCAATGCATTCACCTGTTGACTTTCGGAGGGTGAATGAGTAAGGAAAATAGACTTCTGTCACGCAATCTTCATTGTTGACCTAGTTTACTACATAAATTAATGATGGAATGTAATAATGGCCACAAACAAATGTAAATAAATATCGAAACGCAGTTTTACAGCGAGACTAATGGAATAGAACTATACGTTACGGGCCAAAAAATACCTAAGCTTTTAAGAGTAATTAATGAAACAAGTTTTGCCTATTAGGAAAACCATTTTGTTTTACATCGTTTGTAAGCATCTGGAATTGGGACAACACATTTTTTTAGGTCAATAAATGGTAGGTATAGGCTTGCGGGAAAATGGTCGTTTGCATGCAATATACCTATGTATATTATTGCTTCGATAAAACTGCGACCACAACCAGATCCTGCTTCCATTTTGTTTTGATTTACAATTACTGAAATAATATTGAATTGCAATACCTACCAGATTACTACCGATCTTCAGTCAATATTCTAAGTTAATTTCCACAGTTAGTAAACGTGGTTATTTATTTATCATTTAACTTCAAAACAGGTTTAGTCGTATACGTACTACAGGCACTACAGCAAACACATAGCTTAGTATTAAATGTAATTATAGAAGTCGACACCAAGGTCAGACAAGTTACATTCAATGAAACAGTCGTAAGCAAGATGACAGTAATACGTACTAATATTTGTACATCTGTTACTGTCAATGTTCTTTGACTAAGATTAGTTAAAGAATGGCTTTTATTCTTTTCAATGTCTCGAGGACACTTAGTTTGTTCGAAACCTCAGTTTCTATTTAAGCTAAGATCACAGAAAAAAACTTGCATTATGGGAAAGAATTCAGATTTTTTGGGAAGATCTCTTGCAATTATTTTCTTTCAGAGCAGAAAACTCAGAGAAAGACTAAATAGAATAGTATTTCTTTGAAGAGAATGAAGACCACTATCAGGAGTCGGCAATAAAGTTCGACTAAAACGTACACAAATTGGATTCCATTACTGATTCCGTTTTTATCTTGAAACTGGAGACTCGTTCATTATCGTCTCTCCTCGCATAGTAACGGAATTAAATTAAAATCGTTACTAGTACGAAAAACATTATGTATTTGCTTATGCTACGTGATAATCTGCGAAACCTCGATTCGCCAAGACACGTACGAAAGACAATACGCACAAAAATGTGCCGAGATGTTGATAAAACATCAGTATTGTGAAATTAAATAATCCAGAACCCAGTGTGGGAATGAGACGATCTTTATGTTCCAAACCTTTTCCTAAATAAATTGGGATCTGCTTTCATTCAAGATCCACCTTAGTACCTGTGTTGTAGATATGTAAAATAATGTATATGGAGCAATCATCTTTTTGAATCCAGTCCAGTCACTGGTAACGTACCCTTGGGGAAACAGGTAGTCTTTTGACTTCTGATAGTCCGTATAACTTTATTCAACTGTCAAAAATGAACAAAAGACAGTCAAAAAAGCGACAGCACTATCATCCATGTATAGCTGCATCTCTCTCACACTGAACTTTAAGATGTCATAATACAAGCTCGGATCGCATTCCTTATGCGCGTAGGCAGCTTCCTTCCATAAAGAATCTACTATGAACACTCATGATGTCATATTGACTTAATGACATTGACTTACCTGTTAAGGTGGTAAAAAATGCAATAAGCAATAACTGACGCCATTGTTTGTGAGTCACTGAGTCAGTCACTACTATTTAAAACGTGCGTTAGAACTCGTTTGAGCGGTCAAATGGTGAATTGTAAAGTTTTAGGTTTTTTGAATTGTTTTTGTCAGTAGGACGTTAAGATTTGAATGATTTTTCATAATTATTGGCATTTTTTGGGAATACTAATGTCATGAAACTGGTGATCCTGTGGACTTGAGTAAATTGCTAAACGAATGATCGCGCATTCCCTCAATATTTGCAGTTGGACAACTTGTAAAGTAACTACGAAAAAAACATAATAAAGCATTGTATTCAAAAGTTTATTGAAGGAAATAGGTATTAGAGGTAAAAAAAATTATGACAACAGCCAACAATTGGCACGCACACCCTACAAATTCTATCTTTGAACCCCTTAGACGGAGAAAAAAGACATTCTATCTCCGTCTTAGTGCTTACGACAGACAGAAATAGAAGATCTGTAGTTTACAATACTTTTCTTTTATTTAATTACAGATTTTATCACTGTAGTGATAATTAACGAAGTAATTAATGAAAACTAAGAAAAAAATGTGGATAATTCAGGAAACTCTTATTAAAAGATCTTTGTGTTGTCAAAAGTGATCGTGAAATCACACGTCCTATTAGAACGAGTTAGAAACTCCTGTGTAAAATTATATTTTGTACCCATATTTACAATATAAACGATTTGATTTGGAACTTTCAATAGTCCGTGATGAACGCAGGGCGTCAGTTTCACTGTTGGCTGGTCAAGCCATCATCCGTCTACCGGAACACGAGTCAAGCAAACCGGTTCGAAGCCCGCCCTTTCCCCAACTTACCGCGACCACCAAGTTGAAGAAAAACAGCACATATTTCACAAAACTCGTTCCACATCCCATCTTGAATGAGTTGTACACACTCTTGGTATATGTTCACACACAATCGCACTATGTCACTCGCGTTACTTGTTTATATGAGCGACACGCAAGCGTAACCCACCGGCCTCGACGTTGGAAATGCTACTAAAGAAAATAAGCAGAGATGGCGATGGCGCGCCGCGTCCCCCCCGCGCTCCCTCGCCTTCCATGAATCATGATGAGGGTGCCCATCGGGGCGTTTTGTTGACTCATTTTACGTACATTTCGACATTAAAGTTGAATTATGTTTGTTTATTCATGTCATTAAGTCATCACTTTATTTGTTACCCGTCTCAATCATTAATCATGCGTTACTGACTTGCTACATGGAATCAAATACCTAGGTCATTTCGGTGCCATACCACTAAAAATAGGAGATAGGTACGCTAACAACTTTTCAAACTTTTCCGGTAGCTTTACTTTTCACATATCAAATGAATCTGTATAAAATCAGCGGCCGAAAATTACCTTATGGTGCAGCAGAGACAAGGTAGGTACCTACACGATAACATAATTAATGTAATTAATTGAATGGATATGTTAATACGTTTAACAAATCAAATAACTAGGTACATTTGTGCAGTTTTAAGGTAAAATTACTTTTTCCTGTTTTTGAATAGTACCTATGTAATTGATTATTTACCTGTACCTAAGTTATATATGTAGTAATTAGTATAGGATTTAAATAACTACATCCGTGTATATATGTTTGCATAATATTGATATATAATCTTCAAAAACGCTTTTTCTTTTTTGTCTCAATTTATAAAACGGATTGCATGGAGATCCTATTCATGACCTCTCATTCACCTGTCGGCTATCTCGCTCGCACCTTTACACGCACAAACCAAAACGATTCCCTGTCTCACTCATACGTTTCATCTCAACAGAATTCTTTACGAGTAGGTAGTTTTGGATAAAATTTCGTTATCATTACAGTTCAAACAAAAGTATGAGAGTGTATCAACAAAATATAATTAAAGTTTGTTTAAGTAGGTAAAGGAATATGTATATTGTATTTCACAAAATAACGCAACAAGGAAACTTCCTCTGTATTCCTTTTTCCCCCAAAAAATATTTTAAGTCATCTTTCATGGGCTCGCCGGTACATGGTGCCAATATTAAATAGTAACTACTTATGCAGTGATCTGGCTGAAGGCTAGTACCTACCTATGTAGGTAGACAGTAGGTACAGTCCTACCTCCTGTGTTGCTTACCTATTTCGTAATTAAATAACAATTAAAATCCTCTCTTTCCTACTAATATTAGGTTGGTACCTAGGTACCTAAATGCGCTTTGCTTAATCTAGGTATGTATTTCGATTACTTTCGGTCCTATTTTTAATTATTTACTTAATATGTTTTAATTAGAAGCTGCGAAATATTTATAGACTACTTACCAACCAATAGGTAGGTACCACTTTAAAAGGTAAGTACCCAAAGTATTTAAAAAAGGTATAGGTAATTTTAACAAAAAATGCAGGTGGTAATTTATACCAATTCGAGCATTGAGTCTCACTTTGAATACCTTACCTTATTAGTTTAATTATGTTAAAACTTTTAGCGGGAATAAATATCACTTAGGTAGGCAGAACGATTATGTAAACTCGTTTCATTGCAAAAAGCAGTACTTAAGTCGGTAAGTAAATTCATTTTCGCTATTTCGTCGGCAGACCGACAGGCTACTTTTCGAATACCAATCGGGTACCTAGACAGACATGTAGTTATTTCGCTTTCGATTCGCCATTGGACTTAGCAAAAAGTGGAGTCTCCGTGCCCTGACCATAAACAAGCGAAGGGAGAAAGTTTCTAAAGAACTGGCGAACACTTTCCAATGCGTTTACGCGCCCTTTCGGTGAAGTTGCGTTGAGAATTAAAGACGCCATGTTATTTTTTTTGAACTTGCGTTTGATAATACGATGCTAGGTACTCATTATATTCTTATTTTCTTAATATGAGATTAACTAAAAAAACAGAGGTAAATACGAAAAAAAACATGACTTTTTTTACTTAGCATTTTGGACCCTTAGAAACACGTTTTGCAAATAAATAAAATTTTCGTGGAAACTAGACGAGGCCTAAGATTTTTTTAAGGTTAGTCAAGGCAGTCAAATAAAACAACTTAAAATTAATACTGTATCATTTATTGGTATAGTAAAACGTACAAAAATCAATTAAATATCTTATCTATTTAGGTAGGTATATAAAATTCGTCTGTATTGGGTAAAAATAAATCACATTTATTTAGTGCACACAACCCACGCAACCTCTAAAACTAATTTCTATCTAATTTATAAATAGCTAAACCTATAGGTAAACTCTAATACAAATAAAAGGCATTACCATAGACCATTGTAATCAATCAATATAGAACTAAGCATTTTGATCACACCACATAATATGTAAAACGAATTATTTCTGTTTCTTGTAAAAAAATGCTCACGACAAAACACACTTCTTCAATAATTACTTAATACAACTTCGTATCTCAAAATGCAAAATTAAAATTTCGAAATGATTCCAATAACTTGGAACTTTGATTGCAAAATGTCCATACATCGAGCCTTGAGGAAAACACACAGACGATTTATCCTTATGCTTTATTACTCGACATTTTTCCGTAACATCAGCTGTAAATGCAAACAAAAATTCGAGCCAAAATATTCGAAACCAACTAATAACGATAATTCCAAGCTTAGAGCAAAATTTTGACCCAATTCCTAAGAGGTTATATATTTTTTTATATAACATTGTATACCATGGAGGTCGGTACACTTTTGGCAAGAATTCGAATGGGTTCAATTCTCCCTCAATTTCGAGATCCTTCTAGAAACAAATAGGTAGGCTCTATAGTAAACGTAGTGTTTACTCAAAGATTATGATAATGATTCCCATAACAAGCGACTCATAGATAAGTTAATTAATATCATTTAAGTCAACACTAGTTAGTTGTGACAACATTACGAACATCCTATTCGTCATTCATTTGCAAGTTGCTGGCGAAAACATTGTTGTTTTTCATTTACACATTAAAAACAGGAAAAACGTGACACATCTGGTTTAGTTTTCGAAGGTACCTTACCTATACATACAAAAAGCAAATAAGTATAAAACAGAAAAGTGACATAAGTACAGAAAAGTGAAAAACTAAATTGAAGTGACAACTAAATGCTTGCATTGTTCCTTTCTAACATGATTTTGTTCACCCTTCATTGAACGTGTCAGAATTTTATAGCATTTTAATTAGCAGTTAACCATTGATATACAAAAACCCCATAAAACAATATAGATATTATTGTGAAGTGCAGTTTTATTTAGCTAGAAATTGACATTGATATTTATATAAATGGCCGACCAACCTAAACTACTGGACATATTCATTATTTTAAACGATATATTACTGGTGATTGATAATAAATATGACGGACGGTAATTCCCTGTTTTATATCAATAAACATATTTTTTAATTAATACTTTGTGGCAAGAACAGGTTCGATAAACTTATAAACTGTCCTTAAATGAACTAGGTGCACAGAAATCACTACTTATATCAACATAAAAGTAGTTAATTAAAAATATTTTCATATAAAACCAAATGGCAGGAGGACTGGTATAAGTATAAAATAGCTGCATTCGGTTTGCAATAACTTTCCTTAACATTAATACACAAAATAAACGGGGAATGGGATAAACACGCCTAAAAATAATTTACTGGACTTTTTTTATTAATATAATGCCCGAAATACTGGACTCAATGATAAGTCCTTGTCTCAAAAATAGCAGGCAGGTATAATTGACAACTCTATCAGGGATCCTCGACGTCAGAAAAGACGAAGTAATAAAAAAAAGTGCAAATAATGCCAAGAAGGGCCAATTCCAAGTCTAGTCTATGAACTTATCACCCAGTCGTTATAGTTTATGCATTGCTTCTGCATCGAGGCGTTCAAAATAAGGTCCAACAGAGAAGTTTATGACTGGCTGCCTCAGCAAATTACTTCGCCTCATTTAACGTCAAAAATCGCCTATTCATCTCGTCTGCAGGTAAATCTTTTCTTATCCTATTAATACTTAGGCAAGGTCGCTGCTGGGGCCGTAGGTGCCGCTAATAGTGAATCGTCTGGATTTGCGAAGGTGGAATCTCTGATATTCGTTGAATTCCTGATGGAAGCTCGACGTCTCTCCTTTATGGCTTGGGCGAGGAAGAATGTGCAGAATATACCAGTGCTCTGTAACAAAAGAGATCCAGCTATAGGAACAACAGAAAACAGACATGTCTAAATTCTGGTAAGTTGATACAATTTCTCCAAAATAAAGCATCATTTGAAGTGCACAAATGACCTGCTCATAATTATCTAATTGCGAAACAAGTATACCTGAGTTGGGTGGTTGGTAACACTGTAAAAGTAACATTTCCAGTTTGGCGACCAAATCTCACCGTAACAGGTTTCAATAAATTGAATGCTCAAATTGAAATTAATGGAGCATATTATTTGAAGAATATCCCCTACATTCTCATAACTAACTACTTACAAATGGATATTTTTTCTTCCTTTCTCATTTGTTTTTGTTTGTGTCATAATTTTTCCCGAGTTTTACTCAGGCGATGAGGTGATCAACCCGTGTGGATTCTCAGATGCGTCAGAAGTTCAAACGTCATCATGGCGTTACTTTGTTTGTACACGTAAAACATATTCAAGATCTGAGTCAGTAGCTGGTTTATCCTAAAACTAGACCTACAAAGGTCGCGGTCAACCCAATTGTTTGGACTCAATAAGAATTAATTTATTCAGCTACAAAATATTGTAATTGAAACACAATAGACTCATCAGATACACATACAAAAACAAAAGACACCGCATAAATGTCAATACCACAATACCTAAATCCATCAGGTAAATGAGAAGGATTACCTCAGTTTATAGCTAGTGATAAATCTTACTTATCTCTCACACACTAGGTATTAGTAATTCCCTTTTAAATCTGTATAAACCTATTGAGAGCAGACTGGCGCCAACTTTGCGACATATCAAATTAAATTACTATGGAACTTGGGTACACTTCGTATCATATGCAGTGGAAATGCAGTAAAACTGCGAAAAATAAGCAAAAGAAAACAGGTCCCCAATTACTAACCTAACATTTTAGTATCTAATAAAAACATTCTAGATTGACTGTGAACCGATCACAAATAGAGAAACTACAACAGCCTATGCATCACCAAATAACGCACACTGGACGCCCCGATTAACATTTTCAGCGCTCCCGAATACAATCTAGCAATCTCATAGTTATTCCTATTCTAGGGTAGATTCTCACCAAACTCAATGGTGGCTTGTACATTCCGAGCACTGAAAGAACTCCCATGTGGCCCATGCATACCCGTCCCCACCCAATACTCTCAACCCAGCAACTCGCGCAATGTTCGAAGCCACGAAAAGGTTTGGCGAAACCGGGAATACTAACTAAGTAATATAAGTATACCTTCTGCACAATACCAATCAAGTGGTGTTAATAAGTTAAGTTCATCTGCTGTCGCCGCCCACGGCTCAGTTAACACAATAAGTGCAGTAATGGACACAGGACATTATTGTCATGCTATCTTCATTAGTGCGTTAGTTGTCCCTTGGGGAAAGCGGAGATGAGCTTGGGAGACTTTTTGTTATGGGTCACACTTTGACGTGAATACGTGACGTAAAAATTATTCAAATGTTCTTTAGTAAAACTTTCGGGTTCGATCCCAGGTCAGGCAAGTACCAATGCAACTTTTCTAAGTTTGTATGTACTTTCTAAGTATATCTTAGACACCATGCACTGTGTTTCGGATGGCACGTTAAACTGTAGGTCCCGGCTGTCATTGAACATCCTTGGCAGTCGTTACGGGTAGTCAGAAGCCAGTAAGTCTGACACCAGTCTAACCAAGGGGTATCGGGTTGCCCGGGTAACTGGAGGTCAGATAGGCAGTCGCTTCTTGTAAAGCACTGGTACTCAGCTGAATCCGGTTAGGCTGGAAGCCGACCTCAACATGATTCGGAAAAGGCTCGGAGGATGATCTTTAGTAAAACTTCGTGTTTTTGAAATACACAGAACTGTGTCACCAGTAACAGATATAAGCCATGCATATCACGGCTGAATCGCGGCCATGCAATTGAACACCACCCACGGGTGTCAGCCGCAAGTGAACTAATGACGAGAATTGGAGACCCCTCCCTGGATATCCACATGATCTGATTCACTTATTTAATGTTCTCTTTAGGACTGAAATATCTGTAGCCCGCCATCCTAAACATTATTCACTGAAATAGTGGAACTAATCATTACCATTGTAGTTTTTATCCGCACAAATCTATTACAAACTCCAGACAATATCCAACATGACATCAGGTACAGCAGAATAAATTAATAGATACCCCATTGTAGTTAGCATGAAGCATTTGAATTAAAACTCTATTGTATATTTTTTTGCTAAGATTGTTAACGCTCCGTTCGTCACTACTCGTGCGAAGGTTTCAGCATAACTCTTAATCATTCAAAATGGAGAATTCTACATAGCATGGCTTGGAAATTAATATGTATTTATATTCGCAAACAAATGCAGTTATGACATATTTAAAACAACAGGTACAAATTGGCAATTGTGAGTTTTTATATTAGAAACAGTCTTCGGACAATCTACAAGGAGAACATGAAGTATATCCGCTGAAAGTTGGCCTGTGTAAAATGTTGTGTAAAATGTTGGGCTGATGATGATGTACCTACTAACTAACTAAATCAATGACCCATTCATTAATACAATGCAGGCTAGTTCCCATGTGAACGGATACCTTGTATATTTATTTAAGGTGTAACATCAACTAAACATCCTGATGATCAATGGGGAAGAACCGACGAACGGTGAGTCTGTCACACTGTGACCTTACTCAAAGTAATCCGCCATGGAACCAAGTGTCATTGTTTTACGTTTTTATGTGTATGCGCATTTGCGTAATAGGCCACTTGACATGGTTAGGGTTACATCATCGGATTGTAGGAAGACATAATTTATAAATTCTTTGAAATAGTTTTTAAGAATTCTCCTGACTTTGTCTGCTGCTACAATGAATGGCTTGGTGCTTCTAGGTCGACACTCTGACCACGGCATAGATAATGATATTGAATTGTATGAGCAAGGAGGAAGGAACACGTACGAAACGGGAAGTTTCAGTTCTTCGAAGCTCAGGATTGACATTCACCTAGCAGAACTAGGCAGGAAGATGGAAGATTAGTCCAAGTTCAACTGTTTATTAGGTGCCATTAGCATCATAGATACGTTATTACTATGCAATTTGTTTACCAAAGGGAACTCGGGGCACTTTACAATACCTGCTCTGTGTTGTGACTACGAATAGGTAGGTAATTGTTTCTTTGTAATTAAAAAATATTTAGGTACCTACCTTCTTGGGTACATTCCTATTGTAGCAGCAATGCAGGTAGTGTTCAAATGAAACAGCGATGATGGTGTAAAGTATAAAGTATAGTATCGTATATTCATTAAATGTAAATACAGAACGAGCTTAAGTATAAAATAACAGGGGCCGAAGTAGTGTTAACGCTCAGGCGAGAGCGTCGCGCGATTGTCCAATTAGAACGCTCTGATAAGACTCTGTGAGTACCTAAAAGAAACGAGACAGATGCGCGCGCGAGCGAGATAGCACTAACGTAAATATAACGCGTTCGGCGCGAGCGGTCGTTCTTCTCATGTTGTGGGTGGCGTAGCGAAGCGTACCTCACAGTACCCCCCCCTTAGCGAAGCGTACGTTTGGCTTGCAGACTCTGCCGGTCCTGGTGACGTAGGGTTGCTGTGAAGGTACAGGATCCACGATGCTCGTTGTACTTGCTGTGTTCGTAGGACACGTAGTGTTTGGCTCTTCATTGCAGATGTATGCCGGTTTTAGTCTATCCAGCGATACAACTGTTTCTCGATTCGGTAGCTGTATCTTGAAGAATTTTTCGTGTCGCTGTAGCACAGGATACGGTCCATCGTAAGGTGGAGTCAGCGGCGCTCGCACGGTGTCGTTCCTCACAAAGACGTGTGTGCACGTACCGAGGTCCTTATGTATGAAGGGACTGGCTGTTGTTCTCGCGGTAGTGCACGACGGTGAGAGTGACGTCATCGTTTGTGTGAGGCAGCGTACGTAATCTTCGTCCGACATGTTAGTTGTAGTAGTCGGCGCGAAGAAATCCGATGGCACACGTAGCGTAGAACCGTAGGTCATTAGCGCGGGACTTAAGTTGTTGTCTTCACGCAGGGCTGTTCGGAGGCCAAGTAGTACGGTGGGAAGTTCGTCACTCCAGTTGGTAGTTGCGCCTCTAGCCATTAACGCAGCTTTTAACGTACGATGCCAGCGCTCTATTTGACCATTTGACTGCGGATGGTATGCAGTTGTACGTATGCGTGTAATGCCGAGTTTCTTCATTAGCGCGCTGAACAACGACGATTCAAACTGCCTGCCTTGATCGGTTGATATACGTAGTGGGCAGCCGAATCTAGCAATCCAGTTTTCATATAGCGCTTTTGCGACGATCTCAGCTGTTATCTCGCGCACTGGTACAGCTTCTGGCCACTTTGTGAATCTGTCCATGATAGTAACACAATATCGATAGTCGTAAGATAGTCGAAGTGGGCCGACTATATCGATATGTATGTGTTCGAAGCGTTGAGATGGCGGGAAACTTCCTAGCGGCGTGACGACGTGACGATGTACTTTTGCTCGCTGACAGCCGACGCAGTTTCTTGTCCACGTTGTTACGTCTTTGTTCATGGATGACCAGAAGAACTTAGATGTCACTTGCTTCCTAGTCGCCTTGATACCAGAGTGGCAGAGATCATGTTGCGCTTTGAATGCAGCAAAACGATGTGCCGGTGGTAAGTATGGGCGAAGCGTGGACGTTGACATCTCGCACGTGATTGGTCGTTGCGTGCCAGGCAAAGTAACTGAGACGAATTTTAAGTTCGGCTGCAGCTTCAATTGTTTCAGTTCGTCGTCTTGTTCTTGATCACGTGCTAACTTGTCGTAGTCGATGTTTGACGGGCATTGTATTTCGTCAATACGAGACAAGGCGTCAGCGACTGAGTTATCTTCTCCCTTTACGTACATGATGTTCTTGACGAATTGACTGATAAAGTGGAGTTGTCGTTCACGTCGCTGAGTGTCGCTGCTACTTTGCGGCCTTGAGAGCGCGTAGGACAGCGGTTTGTGATCAGTGTAGACGGTGACGTCACAGCCTTCGATGAGTCTTCGAAAATGTTTCACAGCCGCGTAGATCGCTAGTAGTTCGCGATCATACGTGCTGTATCGTGATTGCGTAGCACTCAATGATTTGGAAAAGAATGCTAGCGGTTTCCAGGCTGCGTTGTCACGTTGTTGTAACACCGCTCCGATGCCGTGGTCAGAAGCGTCCGTCATGATGCAGAGTGGGGTGCCGGCGATAGGGTGCGATAGTGTTGCACATTCCAATATGCTTTGGCGGCATTTTTGAAATGCTTGTTCGGCGGCCGGCGTCCACGTGATAGGCGTTTTGTCATTCTTTTTCCCATTGTGCAGATATTTGTTGAGTTCACTCTGCATGTCGGCTTGATTTGGTAAACAATCTCGATAGAAGTTTAGCATGCCCAGAAAACGACGAAGCTCGATGATTGTTTTCGGTTGAGGATAACTGGATATGACTTTTATCCGTTCTTCAGTTGGTTTTATGCCGTCCGCTGTTACTTCATAGCCGAGAAAGTTGATTTTCGTCTGTGCAAATTCACATTTGTTTACGTTGAGTGATACGCCGTATTGGTTCAGGCGGTCAAGAACTCGATGCAGTAATTCCTTGTGTTCTTGTTCGTTATTTGAGTACAACAAGATATCGTCGATGTATGAGAAACAGCCTTCGATGCCGCGCAGTACCTCGTGCATGAATCGTTGGAAGGTTTGACTTGCGTTACGTAGGCCAAACGGCATGCAGGTGAATTCAAACAACCCGAAGGGTGTGTTGATTGCCGTTTTCTGTGCGTCTTCTTTGTTAAGAGGTATTTTGTAGTAGGCCATTTTCATGTCGAGTTTTGAAAAGATCTTCTTATTGTGTAGTTGATAGGTGAAGTCTTGTATGCGCGGAATCGGGTATTTATCGGGTAGCGTAACTGAATTTAGACGTCTGTAGTCGCCGCACACTCGTAGATTTCCATCTTTCTTCTTAACCACATGGAGTGGGCTGGCCCACGGGCTCTTAGAAGGTTGACATATGCCCATTTCCATCATGCGTTCGAATTCTTCCTTAGCCGCTTTGTATTTGTCGGGCGGTAGGGGGCGAGCACGGGCGAAGACAGGTTGTCCCGTAGTCTCGATGTGATGCACGACGTTGTGTTTAGCGGGCGTTTTCAAGGACATAGGTCGCAGTAGATCTGGATACTGCTTGAGTATGTCTTGATATGTCTGCTTGTTGCTAAGTACGTAAACGGCTTGTTGCATCGACGAGATTTCTACGGCGTTTATCGAGAGTTGTGTCACCTTGTCGATTAGCTTCTTTTGATGCAAGTCGACGAGGAGTTTGAAGTGGCGAAGGAAGTCAGCTCCGAGTATGGATGTTTTGACGTCTGCGACTACAAATGACCAGCGAAATCGTCTTCTGAGGCCTAGATCGATTTGTAGTTCTTTCTCGCCGTAGGTATTGATTGGTGAACTGTTCGCGGCGTATAGTTTGTATGAAGTTGGCGAACATTTCTTCTTATGTATCGGGGTGGCGGCAAGGACAGAGATATCCGCACCGGTGTCAACGAGGAAACGGTGATTCGTGTTGCGATCGAAGACACATAGGCGGTTACTTGCCGTAGTTACACCGACGTCCGCCACGGTCGGTGCCTCTTCTAGTTTTCCGACTTCTTTTGATTTCGCCTAGCGCACGGTGACACGCAGCGCCTCGCCTGATCTCCAAATCGGTAGTGGTAATAGCATACTCGATTGGGATCGTGTTGATGCCTTGCAGTCGACTTTGACCTTGAGCGGGAACGCTGATGACGACGATGGTTTGGTCTTCCACGGCTACGAAGTTCGGAGATTTCGAGTGTCAGATTCTCTAGTTGTTTAGAGAGCACTTGTATCTGCGCGGACATGATATGTTGGTTGACTGCCGCAGAATCTGTTTGTGACGAAGAGACAGCTGCGATGTTTGCCGACTCAGAATACTCCATCATTTTGTCTGCCATTGCCGCGAGCATATCGAGTGATGAATCTGTGTTCACAGACAGCACAACTCGAATTTGAGCCGGAAGGTGGTTCATCCACTCAATCTTGATGCCATCTTCGGTGATCATGTTGCCGCCGAGTTCGCGCATACGTCGTAGCAACTGAGACGGTTTTTGGTTGCCAAGCTCCAATCCGCTGATGAGGTTCTTGAAGTTTTTCACCTCGGACTGCTCGTACACGGAGAGAAGGCGTTGTTTGATGGCCTCGTACTTCTTAGTTTCTGGCGGCTTGATCACAATGTCTGTGACATGTTGAAGGTCGGTCGGTTGTAGTTGGCCCAGGACGTAACGATATTTGTTTTCGTCACTGGTCTTCTGCGGCTCGACGACGGCTTCAAATTGAATGAACCACATGCGAGGATATTCACGCCAGAAGGGAAGGAGACGCGACTGCACGGAGACGACAGCGAGGTCTGTAGGCTCACTGACTTCTTGCTTGTGTTCCATCATTTTTCTCTCGGGGTCACCAAAATGTAGCAGCAATGCAGGTAGTGTTCAAATGAAACAGCGATGATGGTGTAAAGTATAAAGTATAGTATCGTATATTCATTAAATGTATTTTTTTTTTTTTTTGGTATGGCATCTCGCAGTTCAGCCTAGGAGGCCGTGTACTGCTTAACCGGACTTTTCCCTGTGGATGCCTAGAATTTAAGGCCTCCAGCCAGGGGCGTAAACAACTTATAAACTAAGCGACTGCGCTAAGGGTACCCCCTGTGGGGTCGGACCTCGGCTTAGGGCGTCGCTGGGGAGGCAGCAAGGGGACAGGCTGGATCATATGATCATTATTATTAAATGGGGAATTTAAAGCTACTGGCTCAGCTCGCGGGCTGGCTCGATGAGCAAGGGTCGGGAGGACAGAGAACGGGACGTCGCGGCGGACCTCGGCGGCGAGGTTTGTACGAACGCGGTTTGTGTTTGTATAGGGTGCTAGTGAGTTTACTACTCTCTTGGAGGACAGTTATCTCATCGTCAGGTTCTAGAAGGGCATGCCTAGGGCGGCGAATCCTACTGATGCGGGAGGGAGTGTAATTACTGGCTGACACGATAAGTGAGTTATCGTGTTTCTCAGCGCGTTCGAAGTACCGTATGGCGGCACGCTTCATATACTGGCGGATGGTAGGGATTTTTAAGTCGAGATGAAGAATCTCATTTCGAACATAATAGGGAGCTCCTGTGATTTTCCGTAAAGCACGGTTTTGAAGGGCCTGCATTCTGTGAAGGCGGCGATGGCTTGCCTGTGCGAACACAGGGCAAGCATACGTCATGACGGGGCGTATGCACGATCCGTAGAGGCGTAGCTTGGATTTAAGAGATAATTTGCTCTTTGAATTGAGCAAGAAGTGCAATCTGCCGTACACAAAGGCTGCTCTAGAGCGCACCTTACGTATGTGCTCGGCGAATGAGAGGCGCTGGTCTAAGATTACACCTAGGTATTTGGCATGCTCCTTCCAAGGAATCGGCCTACCAAACATGGTGACTGACGGGGGCGCGGGAGGAAGCCTACGGCGAGGGCTCGAAAAGAGTATGGCCTGGCTTTTGTCGGGGTGGAGTTCGATTCTCCATAGCCTAGTCCAGACACCTAGGGTGTTGCAATAGGCTTGGAGATGTCTCACTATGGCGGCTGGGCTGCGGCCTGAGCAGTAGATTGCCGTGTCGTCGGCGAATAGGGCTAATTGAACATGCTTGTTCTTAGGAATATCGCTAGTGTATAGCGTGAAGAGGATGGGGGAGAGTACCGAGCCTTGTGGGACACCAGCTTTTATAGGGTGGGCCGAAGAAAGAGTGCCGTCTATGCGATAGCGAAAGGTGCGATTCGACAAAAAGTCTCGTAAGATGACGACGAGACGGTCTGGCACACCGAGTTGGTAAAGCTTGTAAATCAAGCCTTTGTGCCAGACTTTGTCGAATGCCTTTGCTATATCGAAGAGAATCGTGCCGGTGAGTTGGCCACGTTGGAATCCGTGGCTCACACCTTCCACGATGCGGTGGACTTGTTGGACACAAGAGTGATGGGTTCGAAAACCAAACTGTTCTAATGGAATAAGACTCTTTGCTTCGACGTAATCTTTGAGACGCTTATAGATAATTATCTCGTAGATCTTGCCGAACACATTGAGTAAACTGATAGGGCGATAGCTGGACGGGTCTGATTTTGGTTTACCGGGTTTGGGAATACCGATTACGGTTGCCTCTTTCCATGCCTGTGGGAACAGGTTATGGGTCATGGCGCAATTGAAGATCGCGGTCATGAGCATTACGAGGGAAGCGGGTAGGATTTTGAACACTTTATTGGTTATTCTATCTGGGCCCGGAGCTTTACGGGGTTTGAGACGTTTGATGATCTCTGCCACTTCGTCTGGAGTGACGGGAGGCAAGGGATCGTCGGGGTCTTCTTGCGGTGGTAGGGAGGATCGCGCGACCTCGGCTTCGACCTTTAGTAGGTGAGCCGGGTCGACCGGTTGGGTACTAGGCGAGCATTGAGCCTCGAGGCTGTCGGCCAGACATTCCGCTTTCATCGTCCTCGAAGGCGAGGGAATTGTCGGGGCGTTTGATCGGCGGGGTGGAAGCTACTTCATCGGATTTGAGTTTCCTTTGAAGCTGCCAGAAGGCTTGATGAGTCGGCTCGAGTTCGCTCAGCGTCTTGTCCCAGCGCGTTTCACGCATCTCAGCAAGGCGTTCCTTTACAGCACGCTGTAAGTTACGCATGTGAGACTTGTTAGCGTCGCAGGGAAAAGTACTGTAGGCACGGACAGCCGCGTTCTTCTCGGTCACCAGAGCACGCACGTCATCCGGGAGCTTGAAGCGATGAAAGCTCGTCGCTTCAACTCTACGTGAACACTTGTCCACGGTGGATTGTACGTGCTCGGTGAACGAGCCGATCGCGCCCGTCATGTCAGCGACTGAGTTGATTTCATCGGGAATTGATTCTAACTGGGCGGAGGAGGATTTTAAGCTTTCGCTTAGCATTCTCCAGTCCGTGACAATCTGGGTGGGAGGAGGGCGATCCGGGTCGAGTGGGCCTGAGCGCGAGGCTAGTTCCACAAGAACCGGTCTGTGGTCGGAGGTGAGCTCGTGTAGTACCTCGATCGAATGTAAACGTAAGTTTACGTTCTTGAGGAGCGCATCGAGAACGTCGGGAAGGTGGTCGACTATATTAGGAAGTGAGTGGGATGCATCGGAGCGATGACATCGAAGTTGAGGATTCACACTGATTGAATAGCAACCTGCCTCTTGGAGTAGTGTTGCTATTCCAGGCGGGATGTTTGGCGTTTAGATCGCCTGCTATTATTACAGAGTCGCTCAGGCCTAGTAAGGCTCTGAGATCGTTCGTGAAAGGATCGGGTCGTAGGACTGAAAGGATGAGGACGTGGGAGGGCAGTAGGCCGATACGAGAGTGATCGACTGGTGCTGGGACATGGCTAGTCGACAGATCGAGGCTTCAATGCAGCTTAAGTCGGGGGTGATCTCTACACAATGTAGCGATCTTTTATAATAGATAAGCGTGCCGCCTTTGTGGCGTGTGATCCTGTCATTTCTAATTAACTTATAGTTAGCTATATTAGGGCCGCGTACGCGGCTTTAGGAAGGTCTCTTGTACGAGAAGAATGTCTATCTTATGGGATTGTAGGAAGGCGGAAATCTCGTCGCGTTGGCCGAGAATACCGTTGGCATTATAATAGCCAAGCCTAAGGGAATGGGGTTTAATTTTGGATGTATTATCCATTTCTATTTCCTAAAGTGAGGCAGGTTTTGAACTGCCTGGGCGACGTCTGAATACTCCTGCATTACGGAGTAGAGTTTGATAAGGTCGCCATTGCTGGCGACTATCTCCCTCGAAAGTTGTTGAGCTCTGTCGCTCGTGAATACACTGAACGTGCTCAGTATAACGTTCATAGAACTGAGCGCTGATACTGGGCTAGAAGAGGGCGCGATCGCTTGCGCTTGCGCGGGCTTGGCGGCTATAGGAGCCGCGGAGGGCGCGGAGGGCGCGGAGGGAAGGACGGAGGGACGCGAGGTAAGCTCGCGGGCGCCGCGGTGGTTTTATTCACCGGGGCGGGAGTTGGCTGGGGCTGAGTTGGCCTCGGGGTTGGAAAGGCTCTCTGATGGTTGAGAGGGTTCCATGGGGAGGGCCGTTGTGGGCTGAGACGCTCGGGAAGTTGAGCGGTAGGTAGCCTCGCTGATGGGCTTTCCCTTAGCTGGCGGGCGTTTGCACGCTTGGCCAGCTGGGGAGACGTTTTGGGGCCTTTGGGCAGCCGCGGTAGTTGGCGGGATGACCTGAGGCGCCGCAGAGTACACAACTCGGAGGCTCGGTGCACAGATTGCGGTCCTTGGGTCGCGGGCAGTCGGAGGTGCCGTGTTGGCCTAGGCATTTCACGCACCTAGGCTGGGCGAAACAGTTGCGCTGTGAGTGACCCCACAGTTGGCAACGGTGGCATTGGGATACAATGCCAGATCTATTTGGCTTCTCGATTGAGATGCCGGTTAAATTACACACCGATTTGATGTTAAAAATCGGGTGGATTTTGAAGGACACGGCTCGCATACTACGAGCACCATGTCGAAGGCGTGGCCGCTGCGGGCGCGGTGCATCCTATGGACTTGCGTCGCAGGGATGTTTTGTGACTTAAGGTCACTTAAAATGTCATCCGAAGGGATTTCCTTCGGAATACGGGTAATGACGACCCGGAGAGGTTTTTCCTCAGGGAGGGAGTATGTGTGGAACGAAATGTTCCTCGCTCTTAGCGCTTTAGTTATCTCCCTATAGTCGTCTGACGTAGGGACGATTTTATACCGTTGCCGGTATTGGAGGCCGATCTGTAGTTGATCTTACGATCAACACACAGCTTGACACTTCGGTCCATTTTGCCTTGTCCTGTAAGTATACAGGCGGCGGAGGTTTGTTTTTGGTGCGCTTTTGGGCTTAGCGGCACCTTGGGAGGAAGCGACCTGCGAGGTCGAGGGTGACGGGGCGGGGGATGCTGTAGACACAGCGGGCGGGCTAGGGAGAGGAGATGCGGCAAGGGCGATGGTCTTGCGCGCCTTGTCGTTGTTTTTGTTCTTTTTCCTCTTACCTCCCTGTACGACGGTGAAGTCTTCGTCGGAGGAAGAGGAGTCAGAGGGCTCGGAGGGTTGAGCATCCTCAGGGACGGGTGAGGCAGAGCGGGAGGACGAGGTGTCCATGCATTCGGCGTCGACGTTTGACGCAGGTGCACTCGCCTGAGTTATTTCCATTGTCTGTGAGACAATGGGATTAGTACAATGGTCGAGTGCAGCTGGGCATCGACCATTGTATTGGGATTACCGTTTCCGCTAATGCGGCGGTTTTCCCCGAAGAGACGATTATAGGCTCAACAATGGGGCGTGACACAGCTGCGCCGGCCTCCTTTGTTGAGCCGTTATCGGTGATAACACAATAGCGCGCTAGGCGCGGGTCCTTGATATCAAGGTTATTGATCAAGTCGCCATATTTGGCGACAATGTCTTGGTCCTTGAGGAGGACCTCGAAAAAGAATTTAATAACTTCGGTAGTCATTTTCCCGTGAGGGAAGAGGGCTACCGAGCTAAAAGTGGGGGGCCTAATTATAAAACCTAACAACCTATCTCCTATCTCCCGGGTGGATGGGCCCGGGGATGTGTAACCCCCTGCCGGGTATAGGCAGGAGGTGAGTACCTATTGGTGAGCCCTAAGCTTGTAAACCGTTCGCCAGTCTTATTGTGCGAACGGGCCCTAGCCAGTCTAGTGCGAAGGGTATAGAGATACCCAACCGACACCAGGTGTGTAGCTGTGAAAGCAAACCAGATGCAAGGCACGACTAGGAGATCCCCCAAGGCCGAAATCCGAGCTCCCGTCCAATTGACTGCCTTGCCCTGAAGGGGTTCGGCGGGTGTGATTGGGTCAACACCCTCTCGGCTTCGTTGGCACCGTTTGGTTTCAACCGAGAACCACGAAACTGTGGCTTTTACCCAGAAGGGGTCAACTGAATTTACTTGACACAAACGTTTTAGAAACAGGATAATCGTCCGCCGCTTTGAAAAAAGCAGCTTTAGATTGATATATTTGTAGTCGGCAGAGCGACTACGGTGAGCGTTACGTCGGGCGTAACAAAGACAAAAGTCGTAAACGGGCGAGCGCAGAGCGACACGTCCGTACACGACGAGAGTCAGAAGTGGAGTCTCCTTCATTAAATGTAAATACAGAACGAGCTTAAGTATAAAATAACAGGGGCCGAAGTAGTGTTAACGCTCAGGCGAGAGCGTCGCGCGATTGTCCAATTAGAACGCTCTGATAAGACTCTGTGAGTACCTAAAAGAAACGAGACAGATGCGCGCGCGAGCGAGATAGCACTAACGTAAATATAACGCGTTCGGCGCGAGCGGTCGTTCTTCTCATGTTGTGGGTGGCGTAGCGAAGCGTACCTCACACTATCATCATTCTCAAAATTACCTAAGATTATTAGTCACGCTGGCTTTAAAGTTCTTAGCACACGCAACAAAGACATTTGAGATTAAAATGTAACACGACTCCCATTTCAATGGTTAGGAACGCAAAGCCCAAACACGCGGGCTTCAAATTCGAAAAACAATATGGCCGCGGGTAACGGAACGAGTACTTCTGTCACTCAATAGCCGTATTTAGATTTGTTTTCATAACAATGAACTAGTTGCGATGTGTTAAAAATATCGAAAAGCATACGGTACTTAATGCTACTCAAAATAAGCTTAGCGAATTTCTTAGAAATTAAAATTATTTGTAGTTAGGCATAATGACGTAACTCAAAAGTGTTATTCTGCAATTTTTTGCATTCCTTGAAATGATTCGACGTTGCCTAAATATTAAACATGGGTAATTAAGATTGTAAAATGTCGATATCAGATGAAAATTTAGTATGGTTTAGAAATAAAGACGAAACTTTAATTAACATTATTGTGCATTGCGCTCGAAAAAACTTCGATAAAAGGGGATTTGTATAATTTTAATTAAATGATGTTTATTATGTACCTACACTTGATTTCTGGTTAAGGATAACTCTTTTAGCACCTATAACGAGTACAGCAAACACACTGTACGCAAGCGATGATACAAGACAATGTTTCACGAACAAATAACAAAGTATAAAAGTTAGCGACTACAATGAAATAACTTCCTCAATATCGCGCCATACTGGAGGACTATAGTTTAATATCTGAGTGCTAAGGTCAAACACGATGATATTACGCCACTCAAACAAGGAGGTTCAACCTTACATTGTGGCGAATCATTTCTGAATACCAATGACTCAGATGCACTATGCTAAAGGATTACAGACACTATTAATTATATTAACTGCCTTCGCTCGTCAGATGAAGGTAGGTATAATCAGCCTATTGTTACAAAGTTGGGTTCCAGGAGGCCTACGAGAGGCCATCTTACGGGCTGATTGACGTCATATCTTTGAGAGGATTCTTGTAATTATTACTCATGAACTATATTTTTTTCCTGTTTAAGATAAGGAAATTATGCATCATTAAACGGTTTTATTTTTTTGGTGCTTCTTGGAAAATCTCACCCATAAGTTAAAACGAGCTGAGGATTATAGTTATATCTTATAAGAGTGGTGACACATGATCTACGATTAAGTTTCCTGTTTTAATTGTGCAATGGGGAAAACGGAGAATTTTTATAGGTATTAATGGAGTAAGCTTGACTATCGAAAGGACTGTCCTATTGCGTGCACTACCATACCAGTAGGTAGTGACAGTCATAAAGTTATCGTGACAGTTAATTTATTTTTTACAATTCATCTATGAAGTTGAAAACTGCACAAGATATTCTCTGGCACTTTTAAATACGTGCTTTTGCACTGTTAAGAAACGTGTTACGCATAGAATGCTAATTGAGATGGTACATTAAGTGCACGTTCAGTACATTTCGTGTGACATTTGACACAGATATTGAGACGTACCAAGGATTCACGCCTTAATGTACTTGGTATGCTCTAGTGTTGCATCTGTATTTGGTGTGCTTGCCTTAAGCCAGGGTAAGGTCTGTCATGTGACATAATTCTATGTATTTGTATGCTTACTCAGATATATTAATATGTCGATGTTGATGAATTTACAAACATTAAATTTAAATTACGTCAACAATAATGTTTGCCGGAATACCCATTATGCGTTTTTCTGGTCGGTTACCATAATTAATTTAATTTAAATAATTGCGTCATTATTAAGGAATATGCTAGGAATATGTTAAAACCTAATTATGTTCATCGAAAACAAATGATTCACAACTTCATTACATATAGGATTATTTATACGTCATGAGTAAACACACACTGCTTGTCGATTCAATCATTCCTAACCACCTATTTACTCAAATCCAAAATAATATAAGTAAATCAAAGGCTTAGTTACAGCTAGATACCTACACTTAGTTTTGCTTGTAAAAGCACCATATTATTACATTTGTATATTAGATTAGTAGTTTGTTTGTATTTGTACATTTGTAGTACATATATTTTTAAATTAGGGACAAAAACAATAAAGCAACGGAAGTAATTCAATTAATATTTTCTAATGGCTAACAAAGAAACTAAACGAGCGTATTCATTGCTATATCCGCATAATAAAGAATACAGTAAAAGTTTGTGTTGTTCTGCAGGTCAGTCCGTCTGTCCGTCATTACACTCATTGAAGATAATTAGATGATTAATTACTGTTCGTTATGATTCATGGAGGGTTTACTGTCCCCACTTTGTAGGGAATAAACTTACGAGTACCTACTTGAATGTTTAATCGCATATAGGTAAATATTTTTTTTATTTAAAAACGAATAGTGTTCATTAAAATCACAAGGAATAAGTTTTAAGTAATAATTATTATAAATGAACTCGTATCGTAATCAAATTATAACAAACAGAGTTTACAACATCAATAGTTAAACTGAGACATAGTTGCATTGTTGCATTGTTGATATTTAGTTTTTTGGAAAATAAATGGTATAAAAAGTCCATTAAACTCATCGGCTTGTCAATCTTGACACAAGGCCACGGTCAAAGCAGGATGTTTAAATAGGTAACAAAAACTACAAAATGGACTATTCTACTAAATGGATTAATCAATTATACTGCTCCTAAAAAAGTTATAAAAAACAAGGTTCTTCAGTTTACAACAATGTCGAAAAGTCAATAAAAAATAAAGTCAGTAAGGAGTAGGCAGATTAATTCGAAGCATTTTTTATTTAAATAAACAATTCAATTTCAAAATGCAGCAAAATAAGGACGTCCTCAAACTGGAAATTTAAAAATAACCCTCAAAAAATATGACGTCCGTTTTTATTAAAACAGTTACATACTTAAAAATCCACGGCGAACAGTTGTTTTGAGAACTCTGACGTTTATCTTATTGGTGAACTTGGGCCTGAATATGCTAAGCTACCCAGTCACACTAGATACATACTAGCAGACGGGTACATTGCATGTAATGACACGTTATTTAGATAACATCCTCTGTTCTATGCCACGGCAATTTTCGTGTTAAGGTGCTCGTAATTCAATGTCATATCGTTCCCCATTCGTATTATGTACTCAGTTATATTAACTCTGATAATTTTTTATACATAATATAAAATATTAAATATGAAAAGTCAAATGAATACGAAAACAATTTAATAACAATTGTTTTAAGGACACTGTACAAAAATTGCAGAATTTGGCCTCCGCAATTGAATAGAAATGTGTGAAAGAATAGCAAGGATGCGTCGACAAATTATTTACGACAAATTATTTTCTAATTACGTCTTAATAAGGCCGTAATGCGGAAATATTTATATGCAAGAAAACATATTAACAAAATTGTTTTTTAAGAATGTCATCTGTGTGTTAATAAAAATAAAATAGAAGAATAAATTATTTGTTATCATTTAATCTATGTATGTGGTGATAAAATAGATTTTTTTTCTTATTTTAAATGAAAGAAGTTTCAATCGTTTGAAAATAGAAGGCCATAATTAGTTTCATGGGCATCCTCGTCTCTGAAAACTCTGGAATCTGGGTATTTTGTCAATTATGTATTTAGAAGAGGGAATTACTACAAAATATATCTTCATAAACTTCTTAGTATTCTTACGTAGGTAATTATTATTGTTAGTGCAAATAACACATCTGTGTATTACGCACCTGCTTTTATAATGTTTAATGATGATTCTTAAGTAATAATTGCATGCATTGTTCAATCATCAACGTGATGGCTTATTTTTGTGTCAACGGCCTTCAAGATATTTTTCTCATCTCAAAATAGGCACGTTACTGAGAATACTTAGAAACAACATTCAAATCACAGTACAAAAAAATATGTTTCAGGAAAAATAAACTTGGAGGCGCCGGGTATCGATCCCGGTACCTCTCGCATGCTAAGCGAGCGCTCTACCATCTGGGCCTGCAGTCTCGACAAAGATAGCGATCGCTTAACGACAAAATTCGGTCGATAAGTCCTAACGATCCGATCGTAACGATTTTTGGTAGTCTCTACTGCCAAAACTATCGAGTGTCATCGCAAAGTTACCGAATATTTTCGGTAAGATAACGATTTATCGTTATGTCATAGAATTTCCTTGCGACAGTTTTTGACAGCCCGCTAAGTGATAGCTACTATCGATATCGTTCCTATATTTGTTTATTTTACGTCAGAAAATATTAAATAAATAGTAATTTAATAAATAATGGCTTCTGAATATTTAGCATGGGACTTAGTTGTGCTCGAGCACAGACGCGATGTGCTTATGGGTCGACAAATAGCACGAAACAAGCGAAACGATGAAAATCCCTTGGATTTGGAGGATGGCCAATTTCTTCAAATGTATAGAATTTCAAAGGAAATGTTTCACAGGCTACTAAGTGAACTGCGTCCATCTCTCCAAAGACGACGGCCTTACGGACTTTCTGTGGAGTCCCAAGTAAGTGTCTTTGCGACCTACCGTGCATAAATAATATTTCTATAATATATTTTTCTTATAACTAAGGTTGAACTTTTTAAATTTTCTTCTTATTAGATACTGACGGCACTCCGATTTTACGCATGTGGGTGCTACCAACAACCTGTTGGCTTGCAGTGGGGTTGTAGCATGAGCCAAAATCTGTTAGCCGAGTCATCCGGGCTGTAACTTCGGCAATAAATGAAAACTTTTAAGAAAATATATTAAATTTCCAATGACTCAAGGAGAACGCCATGCGGCAAAACAGAAATTTAGAAATGCCCCACAGCCATTCCCAGGGGTAATTGGAGCCATTGATTGCACCCATATAAAAATTTTAGCTCCTAAGACCAATGAGGAGTCTTATGTGAGTGGTCACCATGAGGGCCATTCATTAAATGTGCAAGCTGTAAGTTGACCTTCAGTTCTATAATATCTAAAAATATTGTTTGAAAATATGTACTTACATATTTAATATATTACAGGTGTGTGACCCTGATCTTATTATTTTAAATATTAATGCTCGATGGCCAGGAGCGAGACATGATGCTCACATATGGGCAAATTCACCGGTGCGCTCAACAATGAAGCGACATTTTGAAAATGGGGACCGCCGTGCTTGGCTGCTTGGTAAATAAATGAACATTATAAATCTGCCTCGAAGAGGTTGCCCATTCGACTTCTGAAATTACTTTGTATTTTTAATCTTTTAGGTGATGATGGATATCCTCTGGAACCGTGGTTAATGACTCCCATAAAACATCAACAGCCTGGCACACGGAATATAAATATACCGAAGCACACTGCTCAGCTAGGAACATCATAGAAAGATGCTTGGTGTGCTAAAATCTGTGTTTAGATGTCTATCACACCAACGCCAGTTAATGTACGAACCCTATATGGCTGGCCTAATAATTAACGCATGTGCAGTGCTCCACAATATGCGGATAACATATAAATTACGGAACCAGAGTCCACCACATCCATGCAGCTGGTGGATAATAGTAGATTCCATGATGATATGTTAGAAGTTACAGGTAACTTATGAACTGATTTTTTATTTTACTATGTATGTATACCTAACACCAATACATTTTATTTTTGTTATGCAGGTTCTGGGCGAGCTGTTGCAGAGCGCATAAGAAGAAGGCTAATTAACACTAGTTTCACATAATTATTATACTTTTTTCATTTATGTACTGTTTCAAATAAAAAACATTTTATATCATTTATTATTTTTATTTATGTAATTATTTATTGCGTCAGCTATTTTGTTTCCGACTTTTACCAATTGCAGCGTCGCCTCGGCTTGTACCTTGGCTGCCTCAGCCTGCATCTTGGCAGCATCTGCTTGCGCTTGAGCAGCAGTTGCCAGCATCTAAAAAACGTTGGATTTACTGAATGTGTCTTAATGTTCTCTAGCATGCTAGTGTGTATAATAATTAAGAGGAAATTTACACTATAACACACCTTCATTGTAGCAGCATTTGCTTCTGCAACTGCTAGAAATTCTCGTCGAGCTGCACTATATTGCTCAGAAACACTTTGGCGAGGATTCAGATCTGAAAATACCCAAAATTATTGGTATTGTAGGAATTATTGGCTGACCCACCTGCAGAACTAATGTTTTTATTATAAATAAAATTTAAGCTTACTCCTCTTTCTTCTGGGTCTCTGTCGCAGTGGTGGTGTTGATGATGCAACAGTTTCTGTCCTTCTGCCACGTACTGCTGGAATTATCAATTATAACACATTAAATAAAAATCAATGAAAATAAACATAGGTGAGCAAAATAACTGCAACTTACTCATTTGTAGTACTGGCGACTGAGGGGCATCTTGCACTTGTTCTTGGATGGGTGGTGGTGAAGAACCAGCCGTTGCTCTGCTGTCATTGATTGCTAAAATATTTTGTTAATTAATATTTTGGTAACATTAGTGTACAGATGTATACACATAATAAAATATATTATAGCAGTAACCAACTAGTTACTAAAAACTCCAACTTACTTGTTTCAGTCGGTAACAATTCCACAAAATCTCTAGCTGTAATAAAATAAATAGTAACATTAAAATTAAAATAATTATATTTTGAATTGAGTACCTATTAATTTAAAAACTTACCCTGAGAATGAGGTAAGGTGAGAACCTCAGAGATTACCACCCCAGCCTCCATCTCATGTTGTAATAACTGTAAATAACAATAAAAGTATTTTTAGTGTTATCAACATTCAAAGATTGAGAATATTAAATTGTATTGAATACAATAATCACAACTTACATCTTCCTCTGGCATAGCGTCCGGGCAGTCTGTCCCAAAGGAATAATCTGCCCCAACTATTGAAATTATCCGGCTCTCGGCCTCGGTCAGGGGAGCAGTGCTGACGCCTCGGTTGCCGGTACGTTTTTGTTCTTTTTTTAATTTTGCCGCCTTACTGCAAGCGCGGCTTTTTAAGTCTCTCCAAACCTACAATTAGAATAATTAACTCAAGTAAATAATAAAAAAAAACTGACGTGGCATGTACATGCTTATAATTAAAACCAATTCAATCTTTGAAAAGACTTACCGTCATCCACTGCTCTGGTGTCTTTCTAGACCCGTTAGGGAGATTATTGAGCTCCTCGGCAACCTCCCTCCAGCCCGTTTCGAAATTTTCCCGGCCCTGCAAGCCGGTAAATTTCCGCGTGTGCAAATATGGACGCGCTTCTAATATTGATAGTAGTGCATCAATTTGAGCGGGTGTAACACGAGGGCTACGCAGACGCTTACGCCTGAAACATTAAAGTAGTCATTATGTAAACACAGAATACTTCGGATGTATACAAAGTATTCAATTTAGTAAGTACCAAGAATAGGAATAAAAAATTCTCGTTGTAGATGTACTTACCTGACGCTCAAGCTGCTGGCACCCGGCAGGCCTGCGCCTGTTTCAATGACTTCACCGTCCATGAATAGTAATGAATACACCGTTCTCCTTTATTATTATTATAAATCAAACCAATGTTCAAGTGCACAAACAAACTTGACATTGACAGTTTGTTTATGTTCTATGTCTGTATTGCAAGTACGCAAACTATTAAGATCTTTAATATGTGTTTTCTTAAAAAACGGTATGTTTTACTTACACGGTTCGATGCAAAAAGTTTTAATATGATAAGGTTCATCTATTTTCTTTATAATTGTCAAAGGAAACAAAATTGGTTGTGCAAATCTTGTCTACCATTTCTCCCTATAATACAAGGATTTTTTTTACATGCAACATTTTAATACAAATTCACCGCACTATGAATACGGTTTTCGCTATCGTACCGACACGAATATGTCATGATAATTAGCGATGTTGCCCGCTATCTCGGCTGTCGAGACTTGCGTTTATCGTTACTGTCGTTATGGCAAGCGAATATTTTCGTTAATATTTAGCGACTGTCAGTTTGCGATCGAATCGCTATCTTATGTCGAGACTGCAGGCCCTGAGCTACGCCCCCGATAAGTTTTAATGCGAAATCAGTACACTGGTAGATAAGTCTTTCTTTTATAATTATTGTCACGTAATGACCTTGAACTAATCAAAAAAGAAATTGTATTTTGAACTTAAAGATCAACGCAATTATGTCTAATTTTGTTTGCACGGACCGGTGCGTACGGTCTACTCAATTTATGAAACCACCTGCAGCCTAATTACGTGACACTCTTTCAATGACATTTGCAATTTCTATAACATTGACAACTCAATTATAGGCCTACTTTCATTGCTCAATTTTAAAGCGTGTTCTAGACGGATGTAGGTAATTCAGTGTTTCGTCAGACGTGAAGAACTTCGCGTATTTTGTTTCGACTTTGGAGAATTTCTGCTGTCTAGCTAGATAGATGGTAGCAGGTATGATCATCTAGCTCTGCTGGATCATATACCTATGTATTTACCCACCATATTATGAATCACGCTTTACACACTTTCGAAAAATCCCGCATCCCCAGATGTAGCAAAATAGCTGGCTAATCTACTCAGACTTGTGAATTTACCTAAGTCAAAAGTTCAGTCCTAAGTTAAATTCTCCCTATGACTTAGCCTTGTATGAACAAAACACTATGTATTTCGAATAGGTATGTGAGACATCAAACAGCTGACGAGAGCTGTTATTTTTTAGTAGGAAATAAATTGCATAATCCTATCATCAGGATTATAAAATAATACATAAGAGTTTACATAACACTAAAGAGTCAGAGGTCAACAGCAGTACTTCAGAACCGCGAGTGCCGCGACCACGCCCGCGCCGCGGCGTGACGTCATCCGCGGCGTGGCTGGCGCGGGCGCACAAATTCAGAACAAGGTTACCCAGACCGTTGGCGCTCCTTGCTACTCGATAAATGCTCTAATCCTGATTTACACTTTGTCGTTATCGTTGTTTGTAGGTTTTTGGGCTTGTGAAGAGATGTAGCCAGGTAGGTACCTACTTCACTATAATTCTTGTTTTGGGCGTTGATTTGTTAGTAGAATTGATTCATAACATTCAAATAACAAAGGCATTCTAAAAAGCCAGATGATTAATTTATAGATGAGTTCTTGAATTTATCTATAGTTTTCACTTAGACAAATTGTTAAGTACCCCGATTAGCAAAAAAAACCCTTCTCCCTAATGAAGACGGGTAAAAATAAGGGCTAAGGAATTTTGTCAACATATGCGATCATTTATAAAGGTTATTTAGCACCGAAGAAATCAAGAATACCAATAGGTACAACATAAGAAGCAGTTCTAGTACATATTTTGGAATACAATTTCGTACGTGTGGAATTTAAATATAACCTTAAGATAACGGCCATTTAGATGCTCCAAAACAATGACCTCACTCCCGCGCATCTACGTGATGCCTGACATAATGGGTTGCCAACTACAATTGTAAAAATAATATACGTAAGTAGGTAGGTACGCCTCTAATTTGTTCGCGGATTTTATTTCTGTAGTCATTGTTCTATTTCTCGTTGTTTTTTCCGTATTACAGCTGAAAATTACTATGGGGTTTATTAAGAACAATAATTTGCCTTTTGATTAGCGTGGTATCGTCACTAATTATTTTATGAAGGGAGGAGAAACAGATAATGAGAAGAAAGAAGTTTACATTATTTCTATGAAGGTTTTAAGTCACTTACCACTACGTATACCTACCATAGTTTTTTTTTTTAAATCAGGTACATATAATTAGGTGTTTTATTCCTGCAACAGCAACACCATACACATTGTCTTGAATGCCGGTGATTACAGAATTAAGTTTCAAGGTAAGTTAGTGCTTCCAAGTAATGTTAACTTAAATTGCGCCTTAACTTAGGTTGTTAGGTTTAATTTTACTATACACACAGGCATAAACGTAGGTAAGTGTTTGTCTAACGTTAGATGGTAACTATTAAGTACATCGTGTTCTTTTGTTTGACGAAATTGCAACAAAGTATTGATATTATCTACCACAATCATAGTTTGATTATTGTCTACAAAATTCTTGATGAAAACTAAAGACTGCTCATAGACTCCTTGCATAAAATCTAAAACAAAGCTCTCGAGTATATATTTTTTCTATACAGAATGTAATCCCTGGGCTTAAATTATATGCACAACGGATTAATAAAAAAATCCTGGCGATTTTATTTATTCCAGAATATTACTTTTCTCAAAAGTGGAGCGGATACTTTATCGATATTTATTGAAAACTAGCGTCATCGCGTTGCAACACGGGCTTATCACTTTTGCATGTTGTTTTTACGATAATAAAGCCGACCCCAACATAGCTGGGAAAAAGGCTCAGGATGATTTTTACGAAAATAAGGTTTTTTTTTGCCCTATATCGTTCGGACTTCCCTGTATAGAATAACCACAAAGACTACTCGTATAAAACCACTATTTACTTTATGAATAACCATAACCTTATGTCGCAATGATGTATAGGTAGTTTCTCACTTGAGATTCCAAGATAATGATGAGAAACTAAATCTTTTACGAATCCACGTTCTCCAAAATAAAAAAAATCTTTCAAGTGATCGTTTCTCATGAGGCCACTTATTGCTGATACTTGAAGAGCACTAGTAAAATTTCGAATTTTTGAATTCTTTAAATATGTACTTCCAAAGTTCTTTTAATTACGTCTAAGGGCTGTTAAAGCATCTGAGTGTAAATAATTAAGTTTTTGAAAAAAACTAAATTAAGCAATGCTCGGAAAGCAACCTGGATTTCTGACTTAGTTACTGCTAAAACAATAGGTAGATAAAGAAAAATAATGAAAATCTTTTTAAAAGTAATCCCGATTAGATTATTCCTTTGCTACTTACATTATTTATAGCATTCAACGTAACTGCTTCAGTGGCTTTTACAACTTTTCGATAAGGAATTAGGACAAAATGTCTAGCCACAATTCTTGTAAGGCTATATGAATTATATTATGTACCTGCACCATGCAAACTTCGATCAGTAGGAGCTGCAAATGAAATGAAACAAATATGAACGAATATTTTGTAATACTACTGTAATCCATTTTCAATCTATTTTACATTTTACAGGTGGGACATATCCATCTAGAGATAGTTCTAATCTTAACATACTTATATATTTTTTAAATACAGTTTCAAATTCCGTTCCCTTTAGCAAGCAAGTCCCATAAATAACATCTATATCAAAGAAGTCGATTTGGGCCCATTCAGCATTCCTATACTTGTCCCAAATTGATTTATCTCCTCAAGTTAATTGAAGAGACCTTAGAAGTTTCTCTCAATATTACGACCCTCTGAAGGACAGAGGAGCAATGTACTTGGACCAAAATACATTCACCAATAAGTTTTGGTAGCCGAACAATGAACTTTTCAATATTGATTCAGACGGGCTGCATCTCAACGTTTATGCTAGACTTTACGGGAGACGGTGTTTACTCAGCTGGATTTGACAGGCATACAATAAAAGGACTGTTCGATTTTTAAAGGTTGGCTGGCAAGGTTTATGCACTTCCACTCGATTAAATTCAAATGTTCTAAATGAATCAGTAGCTAAAGTTAAGTAATAAGTAACAATCAGGAAGATCGAGTTCTAATTAAAATCCTTAAACGGAAAATTTTCGTACTAATTAAATTCTAATTAGGAAATGATTCAGAAGTTTCGAATTTAGTCAGGTGGAATAAGGTGGTCTACGTTTGAAATATTGCTGAAAGGTAAGATATACGTGAACATGGACTTAAAAATAGCAAAGAGTAGATACCTAAAAGGCGTCAAATAGAACCAAGAAAGTCTAAATTGCCAGTAGGTGGACGTGGGCTGCATAAATGAAGACACAAAATTGCCAAGACAGAAAAACTAAACAGGTGTCTAACAAAGATCCTACATGCAAATTATCACATTATTACGTCACTAAAAACAAAACACAATCACTTTCACTATTTCAAATATTAGCTTTACAACCTACAACAAAAATTTTATGAATATCAACCATTTTGTAAGACCTCCCGTGGACCTTTTTGAGCTACGTAAAAAGGGCTTTAGAGGGGTAATTTCATGGTGGGGCAGAGGTCTTAAGCTGGTTATGCGTAGGCGCCGCGAATGGCACAGCTTTCTACGATTGCGTAAGATTCCATGGTACCATTTGGTGCGACCGGTTTGACAACTTTTTTAACAGTCTGTGATTTGTAACTCTGAGATACAATAGTATTGAATAGACATGTGGTTAGGAGTGGACTGCAGTTGGTAGGATCACCCTTTTATGTCACTGTGGTTTTTGGAGTCAATTTGGTTTAATGTTTCATGTAAAGAGATACCAATGTCACTAGTTAAAGGAAGCATAATCTTTCTTTTATTTAAATTATCCAAAGTAAAAGTATTTATGCAAGCAGGGGTCGAACATAACCCCTACTGGTATGTTTTGGTGGAAATGAAGAATGATAATTAATTACTACCAAAGTATTTTTCATTTGTTAAATAATAGAAGTACCTCGTGGTATTAAGTAAGCATTTCGAAGATAAAGGTTTCTTCGCAAAGTACTTAGGTACATAAAAAAACTTTTTATGAATATCTTACTCAGAAACGAGATAACTAAGAGCCTTAAATTTAATAAGAAGAGGCTTACGTCTGACCTTTAACGTTGACCTCGAACTTCACACTTGACTTGTTACAACTAAAAATAGTTATTATTTACTATTCACTAATATTTATTGAATAAATTCTAAGAAAATGGGCAGGAAAAATGGCATTATTAGAAGGATGGAAACAAATTCATTGTGTCTGAATAAGTTTATAATAATTTTCCTGATAACTATTATATAATCTGTGCTGATACGTTCATTGCAACATGGCACAGTCAGCCAACGTCAAAAGTGGCTGAAAAAGTCAACATTTTCAAAAGCTCCTAACAACGTATGTAAATAATTATAATTTCTTTATGTCATAAATGTCACATCACAATTTACTCAACATGCTACTTAAACTTAAAAAAAGTAAATAAATACTCTGCCAATATATCAACAACACGGTGTTTAGCAGTTTTGAAAATTTCCAGTGATTTGAATCTGATTGTTCTTAAAGGAACCACCCCAGTTTCTTTTAGAAAATCAAATACTTAGGAAGTTTTCATTCCTCATTGCCTTTATCTTAAAGTAAAGGAACCACCTCAGTTTCTTTCAGAAAATCAAATACTCAGGAAGTTAGTTCCTCATTGCTTTTCAAGGCACATTGTTTTATCGTTCTTTACTCGAGAACATCTCGGGAATGACGACTCAACGTCATCACAAAATCACAAGTTATGATTTCATTTGTTATTTCGGTGCATATTAGTTTCGATTGGAGAAGCAGACAAAATTACACTAGCTCAGAACTATGATGTCACTCGTCATTTTAACGACGCGTAGAACATAGAGCATCTTTATTATCAATTTTAGCTTAGTTTACATACGCTTTATTTTTACTGCGTGATTCAGTAAGTAGAGGTACAGGACCATAGGTATCAATAAAATATTGGTTATGGGGAATTCCATTGGTCATAATCGTCATTGAGTGCTTTATTATTAAAATGTATGTGTTGAGTGCGAACGTTTTTTAATATTATTTCATGTTATGATCAGAACATTTAGGTAAGTGTGTGACAAGTCCGATCATTAATTTTATCAAGGATCGAAAATAAACTAAATGAATACAGGAGTAACTATAGGTACCTACTTATTGCCAAAATAATTGTAGTAAGTACCTATGCTTTTGGGCAACTGATATGATATGATATGAGGGGTATATGAGTCATTTGAATGTCACTGATAAAAGTTAGTAGGTAGGTGTTAAAAACTATAAAGACCCTCCTAACATTTAAAATAGGAAACATAATTTTGTTTGTTTGATTGTACCCAGGCTCCGATACTCGAACTGATTTGAAAAATTATTTCTGTGTTGCTAAGCTACACTCACGTGACATAACTACCTAGGCTATATTTTATCCGGGTACGGGGTCTGCAATAAACAGCTAGTAATCTATAATTTCTGAGATATCTATCTATCTTGGGCTTCTGAGCAACTTTACGGGTGTTGTATCCATTATTTTTTAAGGGAAAATGAAAATACCTAGTTTTACCTAATAGTGCTCAGAAGCCGGCCACAAGTTACGTAGGAATTATTCATTCATTAAAATAATCAATTTTTCAAAGAACTAATGGTGGGTATTCAATGAACGAATAGTTTTCCCGTAGCCGCTTATAGTGAAGTCCAAAGCCCGGTTATAGTGGTTATAATGAGGGTTTGTACGTTATTAAAGTCAAAATGTACATAGGTACCTCCTAAAATCCTAACTAGAGAGAATTACCTAAGTAAACAATACCATTTTTGTGGGAAATCATGATATGACCCCTTCCGCCGTGGGCGGAGCGTGAGGAAGTGTCAGACTCTTATTGACTAAAACCCATCATGTTCATTCTTAAGCCCTTTATGTACCAGGGCAGCGGTAACTCTTTCGAACAACCCTGCAGCTCAGGCAGAAGTAGGTAGTAGGTACATAATACCTAAGCTAGCTATTTCATTGTATTTACTGTAGATATTTTAATCAGATAGGTATAGTTTGTTACATATTTGTTTAAAATATAAAAGTCCCCGGATTACCAAATCGGGCCCGGCTACGGATGCGGGATGTTTGGTTCCACTGATTACAAATAATTCGGTATTTGAGATAGATAAGTTTAAATTATTGTAATTTATTTACATATCGGTGGGGCTTATTTTAACTCAGCTCAGCTGTTAGGCTAACAGGATAACATGCATACTTTTTATCCGGGTGCGTGAAGAAGCTCTCACAGGACGTGAGTGAAGCTACTGGCAGGCGGATGCCTATAACAATTAATATCTAGTAGTTCTTCCTTTAATTATACAGTATCAAAACTAGAAGGACCCTATTACGATTCAAAATGTATATTTTTTTATCATGTTATATACATTTAACATAGCATAGGTCACACCCACTAAAGCGTGTAAATAAAAAATAAATAAAAACCATGTTATAAAATGTTGTGGAAACACACGTTTATTTCTAATCGGCTGCCAACGACCGCGTCCAGTCACCTTCGTGCACATGAGTAAACACTAAATATAGAAATTACGTTTTTATTTACCATAGAATAATAGTTTTAAGTATTTGTTACATTATATTTTATTTTATTCGTCATTTCTGTTTGTTTAATATACCTAAGTATCTAAGTTGTATAAAGTATTTAAATTGTATTTTTGCAAAAATCGTTAACTAAGCTGGGATCTTATTTTAACTTTTTATGACTTCTTTGCTGTCTTATGTCTATAATTTTCAGGGAAGTTGATAAAAATCTAAAGTTAATGAATCACCGAGATAATGGCATAAGAATTTAGCCGAGTGATTCTGACCATTTCCTTAGAGAAAAATAAAGTTCAGACGGTATATTATGTACCTAATAGCACTCCACAATGACACACACTATTATGTCCTTCGGCTAATTCTTTGGATAGCTAACATAACACATTAACGATTATGCATTAAAAAACATTAAAAAATTAAAACCCACGGGACAAAGACAATATTAACGATATGACGTTTAATTATGGCGCGCTATTGTTTATGACAAGGACGCCATTGCTATTCATCGTGTCTCCGATGTACCGACGTTTGGAGGTCACCTGTCCTTTGGGATCAGCCTATGACCATGTTTTAGAAGGTCGATTGACCATCGTCACGTATTAAGGAAAATTTGCAATGCATCTGCGTCAGTGATCCACGCACATATCAAAAAGTGGTAGCCAAATTGGAGGGTTCTTTAGGGCCCAAAGTCTGTTTAGGAATTCACCATCATCATCATCATCTCAGCCATAGGACGTCCACTGCTGAACATAGGCCTCCCCCTTAGATCTCCACAGATACCTGTTTAGGAATTATTCGAAAGAATTTTCCCAGTCCTATAATGTAAAATAAATAAGTGTTTTACAAATAAATAAGGTAATTAAAGCATAAACAGATAGTTAAGATGGAAGTAAGGTCCTCAATTCCTGGTTTCTTTATGTGTCGTTTCACGTTTCTTGCTCTTGCTCCCAATAAATACTTTGTGAAATTGCCTGTTTAAGTTAGGCACACGTCTTGATCGAAAACTTTAAGCTGGAATATGTTCCCAAGACGAGACACCCTTAGTATTCAGGTCGGCACCCTAAAGATAAATGCTTCATTTCTCCTTGAAGGACCCTTTAGTCTCGTCCTTAGGGGAGACTTTAGGCACAAATAAAAATATTATTGCCTTACAATAGTATTGTTTTGCTCACAAACCCCTCCTTTTAGCCAGACTGGTGATGTCACATTGGGAGTTTCAAGGACATTATGGAACCAGTTCTGCCCCTCGTTGGAAACGGCTCACAATTTATTCGTAAATAAATATACTTTTTCGTCGAAATGGATATTTGTATTCAAATGAGGTCGTTACTGTTTTTTGAATATTCAAATTTGGAACTGCTGTTCTGCATCGAAGTATCCAACGCAGTTCTCGTTGAAAAGGATTTAATTCCCTTAGCTAAAAACTCTTTCGCTTAGATATTATACAAATTACCTACAACTGTTTTGCATAAAGAGACCCAAGTGATATAATTTAATATTTTAATTATCTTTTGCCTCTATTTACTAAAGAAACCAAATCAACTTGATTTCGTGACTTTACCATCAGCTGACTCAACTTCCCAGACCTAGAATATAAGAGACCTATTTGGAAATCTAGGAAGCTCCTAAATATCGTTCTCTCTAACGAAGTTTTTGGATGCTAAAAGTTCTGCTACCTATTTACACATAGAAGATATTCTTTATGCTCTATTAAAACCTCATTTGAAAAACCTTACCTGCAATATAGACGCAGCCAAAGCCGTCATGGCTACCATAAGCAGCTGTTGCTTCGCGTAGTCATGCAACTGCTTCCCACAGCCCCTCTGGTACAGCATGGCACAGTCTGATGCGTACGGCTTGTGTATCGAGTCCAGGGGTCCCTGGCCGCAACAGGAAAATGGCACCTGGCCTTTGGAAGTGTAGTCGCTGGGGCCGGTCACGCCGCAGCATTCGAACTGAAATGTGAGATGGAAGGTAAGACCAATAAATCCAGTTTGATAAGGATGATATGATTGAGGATTTGTGATAAATCACAACTGTATTTTTTATGGCTATAACAAAAAAATTACAAAATCAATCGACTGCAAATGGAGTCTGCTGTTAAAACTAATTTCATCCATCTCTATAGTTAAGGTTTAAAATTCTTCAAATTATTTTTTTTTGAGTGGTTGTCTCAATCAGCCATCAAACAAGTAATCTTTTATTTCCGAATGATATGATCACATCCAAATTAAGACGAGACAATGTGCGATATCTGTCTGAATATAGGTATTATCAAACGCAGACGCTTAGGTGCAACTTTTTTCAGAATCATTCCATAGTATAAAACAAAGTCGCTTTCTGTCTCTATATCCCCATGTCCCTTTGTACGCTTAAATCTTCAAAACTACGGAACCAATTTTCATGCGGTTTTTTTTATCAGATAGAGTGTTTCAAGAGGAAGATTTATTTGTATAGCAACATCCATTAAATAGTAGGGAAATACTGATATCCCGTGCGAAGCCAAGGGCGGATTGCGAGTAAAATAAAAATGCCGGCTCACCTTAACCTGTAGCCTATCCCATCGTATAGTGTCAACGGCCGTAGCATCGGTGTTCTGAAGGGTCTGCTCGAAGTAGTACATGATGGTGGACTTGATGTCGATCTCCACGTTGTCCCACGCCACCATCGCCCACACGAAGCAGGAGAACTCGATCACCACCACCAGGATTATCAGGATACCCGTCTGGAAGCATTGGGTATGATTCTTAAGTGACGTAGGAATAAATAAGGGACATAACTTTGAACGCTAAGCTACGAAATATACCCTTTCTGCCAATCAGAGTTAAAAGGGTCTCATACCCTTACCTAATTTGATGATTGAAAAAGGAATTACTGATGTAAAAAATGAACGTTTTTTTTTTCTAAAGCGGTTTTTCTCAAAAAGAGAACTTCTGAACCATGTTAAAATGATCAATAGATGTCATTTTGCGAATGTAAGGTAGTTTCTATTTAATCTACTGTTTCATTAAAACCTACAATAAAACACATTGCACTAATTGCATTAACCCCAGAGAATTAATGAATGCAATCTAGATGTCGAGGTCGATATCCCTCAGCCAATTAAATAATCGTGAGATTGTACAATAGATCTTGTAGATTCAGTACATTCTTGATTTATATGTTATTCTTATATGTATGCCATAATTCAAGTCTTCTCAATGTAGAACCTAACATCCTGCGCATGTACCTACAATCATACAGTTGATCTGTTAACACCGGGATCAATTAGATAACTACGCATATAATACCGACACAACAGCCGGCTGTGAATCTTCAACGCATGACTCAGAAACCGCTAAATACTTACAATTATGACATGGATCTGATGCATAGACTTGGCAGTTCTCCACCCGATCCACGCTATGGAACATGTGATGATTGCCATCATCAGCAGCAGTATAGCAGGGTATTCCACATTGACTCCGATGAAGTGTCGATAGATAAACAGTTTGTAAATAAGATACCCGCTTACTCCGAACAGCACTACTGCTGACATCTGTTGACAATAACACGGAAACTCTCAGGAAAACTATTATAAACCGAGCAAATTCAAAGGTCGATCGAATTAGGCTTACACTATCTCTTTCCTGCTCTAACTTATGGTGTAAAGCAGACCACCAGCGAAAATGACAAAATGAATCACACGCTTTTAGATTTGGTAGGATGAGGTTAATTGATCGCACAATGCACTCTACTAGGAAAAGTCTGCTATTTAAACGATGTATAAAATGTGTGTCAGCGTTTCTACTGCTACATTCTACAAATTATTACTAATTATTAGAAGTATCACAAGTTCAAGTTGAAGTTATTGACCCCTATGTGCATGTTTTAACGTAGTTGTTATGACAACAAAGGGGGAAATCCTGGTTCACGATAATTCTACGAAAATAAACGCAAAGTTTTCAATAAAAATAAATAATACTCACAGCGAATAATACATTGAAGGTTAAAACTAGATATTTCCAGCAGTTCGTTGAGAGTCCCATTGTGATTTCGTGTGTTCACATACTAGTAATCTTGTTTGAAACTCGATTCAAAACAAAGAGCGCTCGTTCCGCACCGAGAATGTTTGTGTACAGTGGCCGCAACTCACGACTCAAGTGATGCAACGAACGACACCGCTAACTGTACGAAATTAAACATTCGACAGGTTTATCTTTTGAACGCAACTTATCAGATTTATTTATTTAAACAGAAAATGGGCGCGTCATTTTTACGTATATGACGAAGATTCTAAAGGTTCTAAGAAAATGACTTCATATTGATGTCGATAGCCGCTATCAGGCTATCATGATAACAGTATGAAACTGTTGTTGTAATCTAACCTACTTTCTGACCGAGATAGGCGCAAGTTTACGTTCTGTAACGAGGTAGTGGATATAAATAACTGGTTGACACTTACTATTTGTGACATCGTACGCTCTAAAACTATTATTGTGTAAACTGAAGAGTGCCTTAGTGATTGTATACGATTTCAATGACCCTAATGTCTTACATACACCACCTCCTAGACTGGTCTAGGGGTTCAAATAAACTTTTGAATATTCCCGCCCTTAAATAGTACAGAAGTCTCAATTTATATAGCCTTAGTTAAAACAATGATTATATTTTAGAAATTTAATTAAACATAGTTCATTATAAGAAAACATTAAGTAAATAAATCGTTAAATAAGATAATGGAGTAGGTATCATAACATTATATGGATAAGAAAATTAATTAAGTACTAAGAACAATAATGTATCAATAATATTCGCAAAGACAAAGATTCTTGACGAGGTGGTCTGGCATTTGCTCTATTTTCACGATATCCATTAGTTTTTTTATCTCTTCTTCTATATCTGGACTCACCGGCCCAACCTGCCTCGCTGTTCGCAACATCAGTCTTGCTTTATCCTTTTGCCTGTCGTACATCGCCATTAAAGCCAGCATTGCCCATCCATCTGCCAGCAAAGGTTCCACGTTCACGGCAGCAGCTATCCAACGTTCAGCGCGAAATTCGTCACCCAACCAACAGTAAATTCGGCCAATCAGCAGAGCTGTGTAAGGCGAAGGCGTCGCCTTGTGAGCACGAGCTACCCTCTGCAGAGCCATAGCAGGATCATCCCTGAAACTCGATAATCCTGCTGTATACAACAGCGAAGAACAGAGCGCAGAACCAGCCTTTTCAGCACCCCGCAGTGCAAGTTCACATTCGTGATCCCAATTTCGAATTCGAGTCAAACAAGTTGCTCGCATTTGAGACATAATAGGAGCAGGCCCGAATTTAATGATTCCATCCATGGTCATTTCTAAGGCAGAGTCTAGCTCGCGCCTCAGAAGAAGTGAGGCTGCGCGTAAATAATACACATCAAGTGTAATTATAGATCTAAGTTGCGTACTGCCGCGGCTTGCACAGCCCTCCTCCACGCAATGTAAGAGTCTTTCAGAAAATTTGTAGCATCGAAGACAGAGGAAAAATGCAGCGGCAAGCATTATGGGGTTATCAGGTCCTATAACTGCAGGCAACCAATATATTTCTTCCTCTCCGCTTGTTTCAGTCCATCGCTCTAAAATCTTATCCCAGTCCATAGGTAAAGAAAAAGCTTTTCTCATTTTCTTTGCAGCTACAAATGCGGCGTAAATATTCCCATTGTGATGATGGAAAGCATGCAGTGCTGCCCACCCTATGGCATTTGCCGTACCATCAGAATAATCACCCTTTACAGCAATACGCAGGGCTGCACCGGCTATATCTGCGCCATCACCTTCTTGATTAAATTCCAACCCGCCAAAAATCCAAAGTAAGTATCTATTCCTATTCTGAATCCTCAAAGCTTCGAGCAAGTAATTTTTAGCATCAAGATCGTTACGATCTTCTAAGCAACGTAAAGCCTTGGCAATTAACGATCTTGGGTTATTTCCTGCCACTTTTAAATTAGATTGAATGTGTCTGTCAGCTATTCTTGTATCTCCGGCAATTCGACATCTCGATGCAGCCACCTTATCAGGAAGTCGAGGTGGTGGTGGTTGAGGAGCAAAAGATGCCGTGACTGCACGCCTGCTTGCAGAGTGTTGTCGCATCACTGTTTCCTGCCAGTCTAAATAGGAACATTCTCCCGGGGGGAAGCTTTTGAGCATGGATCTAACACGCATTAGCAAACGATTTGCAGCAGTTCGTTTAATTCCTTGATTCATTGAAACAATACCCTTACAAGCCAATCCGAGGAGTTCTTTGTGCACAGCTAGAGCACCACCTTCTACTCTTATGTTATTTACATCAACAATAGCCTGAACCGGTACAATTTCTGAATCTGTATGTTCACTCGCGATGTCAGGGTTTTCAGGTGGTGGAAACCCCATTGTTTCGAAGAGAGTTTCTAATTTTGTTTTAGGTACCAAAGGCTCTGTTAAATCAAATCTTATAACTACATAAGCAGGGTGATCAAACTCATCCACAACATTGTCAGCATCGGCACGGGCACTGGCTTTTGCACTTGTAGGGGGAAGGTCCAGTAGTGCACCGACATTGTCAGGGGTATTAGTTTCGTTAAAAAGCAACAACTTGGAACAAACTGTAACTCCCATCTGGCCTGGTTCTAACAACACTCGTGCGTCAACTAACCCCATATAGCGTCCCCGAACGTCAGTTTTGCCACCTCTTCCCACCCCAGCGACTTCAATCATAAAAGAGGTAGCGAGTCGTTGCTGAAGCAACTCAGCGTCTACTAACACACGTTGCATAGCGTTCCAGTAGCAAGCACGACAAGTTTTTTTGTCCCGAGGCGTTAGGTCGTCGGGGATAAACTTGTCGTCATTGATTACGTTCATTGCTGTGTTGGCCGCGTAACCGGCTGTACTGACCTCTGCAAATACAATCTTTTGGGCACTAGGGTTACTTAGAGACATTTTGAAATTTATAGCTTTAGGTGTGTGTATATCATTTAAGCCTATAGCACTCAAGTATACTGTACCGTCCTTTGGTACAGGTAAACAATGCGCTGACATCATAGTGAGGACTAACGGGACTAGACCAAGTTCTTGCTTGTCTGGCGACACGGCATGAACATTTACCCAACAGTTGGTTAATTCTCCTGATTGTATTAAAACTAATTGAGATGCAACTATTACTTCCGTCTCTCCTATTAAAAGTGGAAATAAATCTACACTTGCTCCAGCACGGTTTTCAGGATGGGTAAAAGGATCTGGATCTTTAGAAGCTTTTCCTCCTGATCCACGCAGCAACAAGACTAGAGGTGAGCATGTGATCATCGTTTGAGTATGTGCATCATTCAGAATCATGGGAAGGGATGAAGATTCCAAAACCGCCTTATCATTCCACTTTCCTTCTAGTACAACGAGTCCATTAAAAATAGCCAACAGAGTTAGTTCTCCTGAACCAGGTGGGGTACCTTCTAGAACCAAAGATAGGCTCATGCAATGGTTCGACATAACACTTTCGTTGGTATTGGTTTCTAATGTATAACTGAGCATGTCAGCAGTTGTTGGAGATACAGTTTTAGATGGAGATGTTTTGCTTTTGCGAGTCATCTTGTTTATTAAAAGGGTTTTATTATCAGAAGTTTTATGACCACTACAACAAATACTCCGGACTTATAAATGTCGCTGGAATTATTTGAAATCTATAAAACGTTTGTTTGGTTTTAATAAAATTGACACTACCCCTGACAGTTAGGGACCCCCCACACTAGCGCCTTTCGAGCGTCGTCGTCGTGCCAGCGTCCGCGCAACGTCCACCCGACGTCGACGTCGCGGCGACGCGACGCCAGCGCTGGCCGGCTGCCGAACGCCGAGCGTGCGCGGCGCTGGCGTCGCGTAGCCGCGGCTCCTGTCGCGTACAAGCAATGTGAAAATGGATTCGACGCGATTCAACGTTTTTTGCGAACAAGTACAATGTTCAACGCAATCTATTTGCCCCGCTCCCCACCAGTACCTCGCCCTCTTGTATCAATTGTAATAGTTCGTCAAATATTCGTTTTGGCATCCGTAAATAATCATAGAAGTATTTTTTATTATTTTTTAGATGTTGACTATACAATACGAAATAATCGCTTTCCTGAAATCTAACACTACTCAGAGGATGTTCCCAATGTTGACGACGACGTTTCCTTTTTCGTTTCCGTAATTTTTGGATCAGTAATATCAGCAGCAGTGCTTCTTCGTCGGAATCCATTTTCACATTGCTTGTACGCGACAGGAGCCGCGGCTACGCGACGCCAGCGCCGCGCACGCTCGGCGTTCGGCAGCGCGCCAGCGCTGGCGTCGCGTCGCCGCGACGTCGACGTCGGGTGGACGTTGCGCGGACGCTGGCACGACGACGACGCTCGAAAGACGCTAGTGTGGGGGGTCTCTTAAGAGTATTATTCCCATAGATACGTCTCTGCCACATCACTGCATCATCACTGCATCATATGACAATATTATGTTAGCACCTGCACCTATCATATACCAGCCATGCTCAGCTATGCCACTTGACCCTATTTTTAGAACTAGACTATGATTTCTATTTCTTTATTCACACGAAGCTACAGAACACAAAACATAGCGGTTTATTATTTTTATAAGAAATATTTTTCGCAATGTGGTTTCAGAACGTGAATTAAGCTCTCAAAAACGTCGTTTGACATATTTTTTTTGACAGAAAGGTGATACGACACGACAACGGGGTGCGTTCCATGACCGCGTGTACACATGAGACTTAAGTGACTGGATCTCTCATTTTAAAATATCAGATTAGAAAGAGAGAATACAATTCGAAATGGTGAGTTCCGCACCGTAAAGAGTTTTGCAGCTGTTTTTTTGACGTTTGGTTAGATGTGGAACTGCTGTTTTATTTTGTGTTTTAATGTAAATATTTTTTTAGCGAAAATATCGTAAAATGATATAAAATGTACACATTACTACATGGATTTTACAAATACTTGGTTCAAAAGGACGAATACTGTGTTTTAATATTAGGACTGGATAATGCAGGCAAAACGGTAAACATTCACATGAAACAAAAACTTATAATGTTCTGTTCCTTGATATTTTCAATGATAATAAAATCTTATTTTATTTATTCAGACGTACCTGGAGGCTACAAAAACAAAATTTACTAAGAAATATAAAGCAATGAACCCCAATAGGATAACTACAACAGTTGGATTAAATATAGGTAAAATAGATGTGGATGGAGTGAGACTTAACTTCTGGGACCTTGGCGGGCAGCAAGAGCTGCAGTCTCTTTGGGACAAGGTACTGCTCATACTCACATAATACAATCTCTTAAGATAATAGTCATATGTATGTGCAATTGAAAAAAAACTGTATGATACAACATGTTTATGTGATTATGTGTCTTGACATGTGATCCTCTATATCCTACCTCTTTATTAATAATATTATAGTAACAATAACAAACTTTCTCACAATTTCAGTACTATGCTGAGTGCCATGCGGTCATTTACATAGTAGACTCGTCTGACAGAGAACGGGTTTCGGAATCAAAAGAGACCTTTGGTTAGTATATTCCTTCTTTAAAAGTAACAAAAATATTTGTCTAAGGGTAATGGCTGATTTACATTGAGTCAGTAACTGACATCAGTCCACTGACAAGTCAGTGCTGACCCGGCACTGCCATCGTGTAAATTAATTTGAAGTCAGTACAGTGACTGTAATAGTTCGTGTAAATAGCACGCGTTAGTTTTCGGTGCCAATTACTGACTCAATGTAAACCAGCCTTTAGATAACAGTCTTCATATGACTTTTTATTTCAAAACTCTGTTTAAAAAGTAAAACAATCAATCTACATACACTAATAACAGTAATGTAATCAATTGAATATTTATTCTAAACAGAGGAGTTTAATTTGATTAATATGTATGCATTTGTGTAAAAAGTCCGATCAAGATTGTTTAGTTAAGTCCCTACTCAAATGGAGTATCGACTCATTTAATTTCATCCAGTTTTACCCATGTCCCTTAACTAATTCCTGCTCCCGATAAATTATGGTCTATGAGACTCCTAAATAAGGTTCAATAGAGATTACTCCCTTACAAAGCCACAAACTTCCAATTCCTCTTTTTAATATATTTTTTTAGTATAGATGATCCGTTCATAAAAAGGTTCATTTTATTATGTTATAGAAAAAAGCATAGACACCAGTCTGTAGACTTCTTAGTTATCATAAGTTTACTTGAGAAAACATTTATTGAGTCATGATAAAATCTAATCTAAACATTCTAAATAAAACAAATTAAAACTGTGTAATTTTTATTTATTATCTTTTGGCAATTAAAAATATTGTGTACAATTGCATCATCATTAATCAACGTTTTCTTTTATTCTCCACTTCTTTGTTGGAAATAGGCCCAACACAGCAGACAATTCTTTTAAAGTATCCTAAAAACTATCATCATCATCATCATCATCAGCCTATCGCAGTCCACTGCTGGACATAGGCCTCTCCAAGTGCACGCCACTGAGATTGATTTTCCTAAAAACTATTTGTATTCTATGTTTCAGACAGGATGATAGCATCAGAACACTTATCCGGAGTCCCGCTCCTGGTACTAGCCAACAAACAAGACATTCCAGACTGCATGGGAGTTCACACGGTGAAGCCCATCTTCAATCAGAACGCACACCTTATTGGTGCGAGGGACATTATGCTTATGGCCATATCTGCACTTACTGGGTACCTAACTCCCCATAATAATTTTAGTTATAAGTTCCAGTATATAATTATACTTATAATATCCTACACACATCTTTAGACTTAGTTTAAAAATATTAAATGGTAGCCTGTATGGTTACCACATAATTTAGCTATCCTTAAAATTTATTTTGCAATTGTAGCCGGTACATGGTTAGTAAAATAAACAGAGAAATTGCTTATAAATTGCCAGCTAATTGTTCGAAGGAAATAACGTCGCGATAGTGAAAATAAAATAAAAAACACCATAGTACTATAGGCACTACAATGTAAATTTCAGAGAAGCAAAAGTGGATCTTTCAGAATTTTGAACTACAACTTTACAAGCATTTAGCTAATGAGAAGACAATCATATAGACATTTATAATGATTTATCAGCAGAACATTGAAAGTGATTGATCGTATTTACTGTATTAATGACGACATGTAGATTGAATTGCTTTGGAGCGACGTACACCTGCGTAAATAAATAATACTTATCTATCTCTGTTGACTTTGGTTAAATTCACAAAGTGCAGTTTAGCTCATTTATTTTAGACTTTATAGAAATATGAATAAGTCCATATTTGTCTGGCATAACTAAACCGGTACTCTTCACAGTTTTGTCATGTGCTTCCTATTCCGACAAGGCAACAACTGATAATTTTGGCCTAAAATAGAAATCAATGTGTATTTAAACTGAATGCTATTTATATCTATAAGATTATTTAAGTTTGCTTTTAATTATGCGATTCTGAAGACAACCCTAAGTACTTGGCCAAACTGGTTCTAATATATTTCTTTATTATTTCACTAAAAAATCAACCACCTAAATAATAAAATAATTATAATATAATTGAGAGCACTCATTGCATATTTCTTCTACAAAAACTAAAACTAGTTCTTTAAAAGTATTTCTGTAATTATAAATTATACCTCTTTGTTCCAAATTAACTAATGAAAGTGTATAATTGCTTAATTATTGTTAAGGCAATTTCCAAAGAACTTGAATTTCAAGCTTATTTAATTTTAATTGTGTTAACCTATTTGCGCATTCCTTTACAGAGATGGAGTAGACGAGGGCATCAGATGGCTAGTGGACTGTATAAAAAGAAACAGCGTCGAACGACCCGCGCGCAACCACGATGACAACTTATAAAGGCGGCAACCTACACCCGGTGCATGTATAATATGTCTTACGCCCGACCGAACGACACTACCGATACAATGAATAATAATTAGTTTTCCTATTAAGATAATGATGTGACTCGTACGGCCCATTGTTTTGTACATACAGTATTGACATTTAAGAATAAAACATTACTAGAACTGGTGCTGTATTGCTATCCTTTTTCAGTGATAAATTGTACCTTTGATAAGAGATACGTTGTGACTGGATATTTGAGGAGTACCTGCACCTGATAAAACACTTCTGATAACAGTACAGTTTGCACCGCCGTGGTATATTGTGGCATAGTTTGTGAAATGTTTTTATTAAAACAATTTTAGCACATTTTAAAAGTGTTGTTTTTAAATTTTAATTATGGCATATCCCATGTATGAAGTTGATTGGAGTGTATTGCCGCCAGAACAAAACAGAAGGTAGGTGGAAATTTGAGTGATATTGATTAACGCACAATCATGATAGACCTGAAATCTGTTGCGTGATTTCAAGAGTGTAATGTAAACATGTCAATCGTGAACAGTAGCAAAAATGGAGCGGAGCGGAAATAGTTTTCAGTTTTCCAAAAAGTTTTCCACGTAGCGTTCGTTCAGGATTCTCATTTGTCAGTCTGTTTCATTCATTCTTATTTTTTATGTGATTCATGAGAAAGAAACGCTTGAAAACCATATTATTAAATTGTGTTTTGGTTTTGCTCCTTATTTAAATGAAACTATTCATTAATATCAAATCGAAATAAAATAAAGAAAGTTATTTGATCAAAAATTAAGCAAACGTCATGTGCGAGTCACGGCGGCCATGTTGAATTTCTTGCAACGCACCACGGAAATGTCAGCTGGCAATTGTAGTATTATTTCTTTGTAATTATTATAATAAAGCGTGAAGTTTAGACAAAACATTTTTTCTGTGATATTAAGTGAACACAAAAATTAAGAAATGCCACTTTTGTGTTTTAATTAGAAGTGAAAATATGACAGAAGTTAGTCAAAGGTGGCATGCGATTTCTCTTGCATTTCTATGGTTTGTGACGAAATAAAATGCTCGTAGTCCTAACTAAATACGTGTAAATTCCTTTTTAGTTCCTTACGTTATGATTTTAAGAGTATTCAAGTGATAGTTTTTGTATTAGAGTGGTTTTTCGTTAGACTGGTTTTTGACCTCCCGTTCTTACACCTGGCCCCGTGAAGTAAGATTACCTGTGTTCGTGAACCGCAAGAAACATCTGTTGTTATCTGTAAAGGATTGATATAAAGGACAAGATGAACGGCTCCGAATCCGGGTAAATTATAATATTGTTATTATTTTCCATTACAAATAGGTTATAGTCTGGTGGATATTTATCTTCTGGGATTTCCTGATCAACTACACCTTGTTTAGATAGTGACCATTCAGATTCATACATGATAATATAATCTATTACTATTTACTATTGAGTTCTTAGTAGTTCAAAGAAGTATTAAATTATATATTATTTGGTGCAAACTAGGATCTGCAAGTTTTCATTCTGACTTCAAAAATCTTGATATCATTGTTTGTATGCTGTTGCTATAAGTGGACTAAACTGAACACTATCATATAAATAAATTGCAGATTTGAATAATATATTTGTCCTGCATATCAATAACCCTCTGCTGCAATAATCCTGTTATTTGTTGGCTATTAAAATAGAATGAGCATTACATGCTCAATTTTATATTTTAGTACTTTCCAACTTCATAATAAATATCATTGATAAAATGAGCTCATGGCTGAAAAGGACTGTAGCATTTACCTAATTTTAATATAGATTTATTTTTATTACAGTCATAGTACTCAAACTAAGCAGGTTTCTATATTTAATTTTGCAATTTGCTCTCTTAACATAATAAATCTAGATAACCTTCTGGCTGTAATGATATAAATAAATACATAAATAGATTACTTTCTATTGACAAAAAATAGTGAACTAGAGCTTAAAAACAAAAAAAAATACAAGAATGTAATCACATTATGATTGTACAATGCATATCATGCTACCTAACTTTAATATGGTCTGTATTTTATAAATTCAGACCATAGACTCTATAAAGTTCACAATACTATACCAGCCAGTATAAAAGGCATTGTTTAAGTAAACAAAGGTTTGATGGCATGTTACTTCATGCTGCAAAGGGCATGAGGTCATAGAGCCTATCTTTATTATTATAGGTTGACATTGCTTGATATACCCTACTCGGCTTACCTTTTGTGGTAAAGGTAAATCTCAGAATGACTTGGCATAATCTTATCAAATGCATGATGAGTTACAGATTACATTCTTTATTCCCGTTTGATTATAGACTGTAATGTTTTGTTTACTATATCAAACAAATATTGGGTGTATTTTTGTGCATTTGGCTAGTTTCCACAAGGAAGTAACCGTCCTCGTAACATGCTCCATCCAAAATTATCTATATCAGATCAGTAGTAGTAGAGTAAATCAGTAGGAGTTATAGTAATAAAGGATTAATTTTGAATGTTAATCAAATCATTCCCCACTGCTGAATATGTTTAGTTATGAAAATGCTATAACGATAATTAGCAATTATTAGTAATCTGTGTACTTGTATTATGCTCATTCAAAGTCACTATTATAAGATAACCTTACCTTGTCTTGATATTTTCCTTAAATAATAATTTTATGATCAATTAAGATTTATGATCATATTGGTTTTCCTTTCTCATTACAGATATTGCATCAATTTATTATCACTGCTTATAAATAGTTATACAGATGCTATTCAATGAAAACAATTTATTTAATAAGGTCCCAATTAGAGGAATAACTGGCCAAAGTAAACAATTTATTCAATGCATAACATTCAACACTTACTTACTTTCTAAGTAAATAAACAAAGAAATTAATGCAACTTTATCAGACATTATATCAGTAGGCAGATTACATTATGATTCACAATACCAATTGGTAATTGATCCTAATTGATCACTTAAAAGAAGTTATGGATTGTCAATCTGGAAATACACTTATTAATTGGCAACATTGAACCAATGATAAGTGGTATACATTATAGGTTTTTGATGGAGAAAATGAGTGAGAAATCTAGTCATAATTATCAACATGAAAAATAGTGAAACAAATGATTAATAAAAACAGGATAAAGAGACTGGCAGTCTTTCTCGATAACCAATGGGCTGCAAGTTTATGGCTGATTATGGTTTGGTTATCATTATACTTAGATGGTGCATGTGGGTCCTAATTTATTATTCTTCACCTCTGAAGTATAGGTTCATTGACTGCCAAAAGTCTGTACCACAAACAGGTTTTGCAAACCGGTTTTCTGTATTGAAATTAAGTTTGGAAGGATTCTGAAGCAATCCTCAAAGACCTTCCATTTTAATATGTTAGAGAGATAAAAGTGTTAACAATACTTTTGTTTTTCAAAACACAAATTAAACTTAGTAAGCGCAATAAGGCAATTATCAGTTCTATCTGGGAAATAGTAGTTAAAATGTCAAATGTTTTTCTAATAGAAGTTATCTAGCAATCGAAAAATCAGCCCTAAAACGAATGTTCAATAATCAAGGAAACTGATATTTGAAAAAAAAAAATAACTGTGTACCTACTGTATATTATTATGTATATTTATTGCGAATGGGGAAACTTTCGTTTTAATTAGGGCTAATTAATATTTGTGATCTAATTTTAGCCTTGTTTACAGGTTCAACCCGGCATTTAACATTGCCACCATCAAACAAGTGGTAAATGAGGCAATAGAGAGAGGTAAGCATAGGTCATAAAGTCAAAATAAATGTTTTATAGTTACATAATTAGCCAGGAATATGTAATAACAGTGAAAGCTCAATTTCATTGGTCGTTATCGCAGTCGTTATAAAGCATGCGGGGAGGTTCCATACAGCTGTAGAACTTTAAAATTAATCTATGTCTTTCAAAACAAATATGCGACATTGATTACATGTGAGACTTATCTACTAATAAAATCGAATGTTTTCCTTAAAAGTCCTTATAGCAAGCGTGAACAGAACTCTCCCGAACCCCGCATGCGGGCTTTAACGACCAGTGTTTATTGTTCTAGAAATGTGTTCTTTTGTATTAGTAGTTGGTTGTGAATTAGAATAGTCAGTTGTTATTAGAGTTTTCAAGTAGTTAGTTATTTACATCCATTCAAGGATTACACAGCAACAGCCAGAGGCTAGAAACTGTACTTTCTCCAAATTTTCTAGTACACAATATATTATTTTAGAACTAAAGAAATATATTTCCCTGAATGGATGTGGAATCAAATATTTTGTGAGCACAGAACATTACTGTTAGCTAGTTTTGAAAGAAAATTGTGTTGAAAAAATCACTATAACACCAAATACTTAATCTCTATTTGTAAGCATGACTAATTAGCATGGATATTATTATTTACTTCTTTTTACATAACTTAGCCTTCTCACCTTGACTAATGTCGTATTTATTTATACTAATACGTACTAACATTTAGTTCTCTAAGTTATAATATTTTCATACTATATTAAGTTGCGCTTACAGCTACTTACTAACCACTAGAATTCTTAGAATTATTGCCGAAATCGATATTCACATCTTATTAATAGCCATCAGTCTAGCTAGAATCTAGAAAATCAATCAGAAATTGTATATAGAAAGAAATAACAGGTTGACCTTTGAGAGGTTTTCATAAGGTTTTATTTGATTTGATTGAAATATTCTAGATATCAATTTGTTTACTTAAATTAGTTTTATTGGCAATGGCACAATTTTTAGTTCTTAATTAAAACATGTTTCGTATTGTCACTTTAATTGAAGTTAGGTGCGTTTTAATTCCTATTCGCCAAAGTTGCCGCTTCGTGTTCGTTGTCAATTAAAGGACAAGGATTTTCTGAAATTGAACGCGTAACGATAACACTTGGACGCTTATGATACGAAGTTACGCCTCTCAAGTTATGAAAGTCGCTCCTAAGTAAATTAAAAAGTCTGAAGCCACTGAAAGTTAAATTACTGCTTCATAGTTAGGTAACGTTTCATAATGAGATGGAGCGAAGTTTTATTTGCCGTTTAGGTCTTCTTAAGACCTAATGACTGTCTCACCTTAGTCAATTTTAAGTTTAACGATATAAATAATGACTTCCACAGACCCTTTTGATTTTTCAATAGCGTACTTACTCCTCAAAATATGCATCACCTCACAGTCGTTTCGGCAATGATTCGCCCATCATCATCATCATCACCTAGCATGTAAGATAACGCACTCAAACTAGCACTGATCAATGCTTTCTATGTGTGTGTGTCGTCCGTAACAGTCGCGCCGGTTTCAGTACGGATGCCGACTCCTACCCGACTTCGGGACCTCATCAGGCAAATTAGGGCCGCAAGAACAGCGGCTGAAGAAAGAAGTGTGGTGAACAAGGAGTGCGCTTATATACGGTCTACCTTCAGAGAAGAGGATAGTGTTTGGAGGTGAGTTTGATTTATGTCCTTAGTGCTGAACTACCAAGGTCGGGGTCAAAAGTACCCAGCCTTGTAGACGAAGGTTATAAGCAAAAATGCCTGTATTCAGGTTCAGTTTTCGTACTGTTTGATAGGTATCCAAGAGAACTGTCATCTTATTGTAAAAATACAGTCGCCTCATAAAGTCTAGTATGTGTCTGGTATTTTTGCAAGGTTGCCACATAATCACAGTAAACGTTTAAAAAAGCGAATACATAAACAAACGAGGCATTCCTCGTTTAGTTCATTGAACTCCATTTGAACCAGCCTTACATAAAATATATTACGAGACTGAAAAAAAGTGAGATCGTAATCATTCAACGGCCAATTATTATGCTGATTAAATTTGCAGGCCACGCACGGGTTAACACCAAAACGTTTGTTAAAAAAGCTATGTAAATACCATACCATACGACTAGTAGGCAGTCTACTATTCCTATCGATTTTCTTGCTGAAATGGCCTGACCTGGACGGTTAGAATTAGTGTTTTCAGTTATACAATTGCCTGAATTCACCACTAAAGTGCCCGGAAAACCGTTTAGTTTTAATGAAACTGCTATTCGGTTTTTCTTTCACTATGTACGTAGAGTTAGGGCTATTTTCAGCCTTCTCACTGATTTTCAAGATCTTCACGACAGCTATGTGCTTTCACTCACAAACTATGTATTCATAGTTATTATCAGATAAGACCTAAACTATGTGCGGTCGCCTGAAGGTTGTATGAAAACCACAAGAAAACCGCAGCGGACTAAGTTATATGACTGCGACATTATTTACTGGAAGTAGGTACAATATAGGCAAGTCCGAATGTCTTAGGTGTTGATATTGACTGCCTATAAAGTATACTTACCTCCCAGTATTAATAAACTCTGATTTGGTTCTAGAACATTATTTGATCACGGGATTGACCAAAAGTCCGATGCTCTATTTGATACCTATCAGTTAAAGTATCTCGTAATGTATGCGAGACGATCGATTTTTTAAAAAGAATTCGAGGTCTATCTATGCTAAAACTTAGGTATCTTCCTTTATTTTACTCGTCTTTTAAAGGCTTAACAAAAGTACAATGTGGCTTTTATTATAATTTGGCCTAAAATTCGTAGCATTTTCGTTTAAATAAGACCGTTCTTTGACCGAGAGCGGCCCGCCTACTCTCAAGGGTCATTATACAGAAATGACAGATATGTATTTCATTATTTTACCCTTTTCAGACAAATGAGGCTTTATTTCAAAATGGAAAAATTGCTAAGGCAGGATTATGCGGGCGATTAATATGTTCAATGTTTTTAATTTCGTAGAAAATTACTCAGGCCAATTCTCTCGCAGGGTAGGGTAGGATATTCGCAGACGAAACCAGGAACAAATTATTGATATAAGAAAACAATTACAATAGTCCTGTAACACTCTAATTCTCACGTCTCTAATAACCATTGTATATCTTAATAAAATAAATAAAACAACACAATCTGAATCGCAGCACCTATGTTTGTATTTATTGCTCCGTATGAGGACATAAACGTCAAGGTTTAATTAACTTCGTACCATAAAGTTAATTGAGCAGTAAAACAGGAATCCCTATCCGTGCACTCTAGGTTTATCGAATCTATGTCATGGGTATGTTTTATATTACTTCCCAGGAAAAAACAAAAAACAATAAGATGGCCATATATCCACAGATTACTATAATAGTTACTAATATATCCTTCAGTGTTATCGAAATCAGTCACTGGTATTTGCCACAAAAAATATAAAAACGGGGAATTGTCGTTCACTTTACTGAATATCAAGCCCTGGCTTTTTTAAAGTTTCCATTAACAGCAATAACCTAGATTTGTGCTCAGTCTGAGGCAATAATCTTGCCTCCCCTCCCACTAAAAGGAGCTTAAAGATAACTGACGAGAAGCAGACGAACTATATCCCTAGATAGCTATAAATCTTTCCCCATTTTCTGGGAAAGCCAGACTTCATGTTACGTCACTATTTCAGCAGTTATTTATCTGTTTCCACAATCACCAAAATTGAAGCAATTTGCCCATCCCTAGAGCCGGAAGTTCACGCCTCACTGTTCCGGCGACTGCTATAAATTAAGATTAGAATGATATCTGGGATTGCCTTCATATTTTATACGCCTACATAGAATTGTGAAGATGCTATAAAGATGCCTATCACATTGTCAGCATTGTTGTGGTTTTAGTATAAGTAGATAAGAAATGGGCAAGGTGCCATTGCGTGACAATAAGCGTGAGCGCGAGAACGCATCTAATTTTGCCGTGTTGCCTTCCATAATTAGGGAACAAAACTTTGTATTGTCAATAAAGTCCACCGAGGATGTTTATTTTATATCCTTTTTAAAGGACCCCATATTTAAGTATTCAGTATTCGCTGTTTAACAATTTTCTATTCAAGGACTGGTTCTTGTAATAAACTAATGAATACCTTTAATTTATGGCAATAATTATTATAAATCTTTCTTATATTCATTAGCTGCCATAGCGGTTGACAAACTGATTTCAAAGACAAGTGATCTATGCTAAAACAGATATATCTGCATAGGTAATTGCAGTATGTACAATATTATATTGCGCACATAACGCCATTATAAGTCTACGCAGGTCACAAAAGGTTTGTGCTATACATAATGCATTATAGAAGATTATAAACTATGTGTAGTATAGTCTAATAAGTTAACTGAAATTACTAACGTATGTAAAGTGATTGTAACAATGTGTTATGACCGCATTGCGTGTAGACAAAATGGTTATTATTATCAAGAATTCCTTTGAATGAGGCTGAACCGATAGTTTATCTTACATAAATCTTCGGGCTCCATTAATATTACATGCTTTTGGTTGATTGAAAACCTCGTCATAGATTTTGATAAAATAATTAAGTCTCCGTTATATTGCTGTTTACTGTCTGACATGTAGCATGTTTGCGTACAAAGTCCCAATTTCGCAACCTCATGCGACAAAAACATCTACATTACGCATGACCAAGTAACTGGTTTACGTTAGTTCAGCTATTTCATTCGTCCCTGAAACTTTTCACTAGATAAGAATCTAAAGAGAACTTTCCATCGACCTTTTTCCGCGAAGACCGGAAATCGAACTGCGAGCTTAAATTCGCGATAGTCAATGGAAGCGACTAGAACTGATTTTGACTCCTCTATTTATTTTGTATCTGCAATTACTTTGAAAAAAAAATGAAAATCAATAATGTTGTATCTGATTACCGAGGTTGCGTCATCCTTGTAGGTAGTTAGTCTCTCTTAATGACTCCCAAGATTATAATAATGTTAAAGTGCGGTTATTAATGTTAAGATAGAGATCTAAACTTAGCGACACAGATTCTTCTTATCAGTCATTCAGGTAATAAATCGTCACAGTCATCTGCCTGACGGTAAATTTTGCAGTAGTTTCCTTCACGAAACTCCTTAAAATTACATGTCTAAGGAAATGTACGCTCGATCTTTGTCATTTGGTTGACATCGGTAGTAAAATAGTCATTTGAAATTGCAACTGTATTATTGTATGACAAATTCTGTTGTCATTTTTAAGCAAAGTAACTGAATTGGAACACTTTTTTGTTTCATGATGATTCATGATATGATGAAAGATTTAACAAAGCAACTAATACATGATCCTTGTTATACAGATGTCGGAACATAGCGAAACTCCTGTACATTCACATGTTGGGCTACCCGGCTCACTTCGGTCAGTTGGAGTGCCTCAAGCTGATCGCCAGTCCTCGGTTCACGGACAAGCGAGTCGGATACCTGGGCGCGATGCTGCTGCTGGATGAGCGACAAGACGTGCACCTGCTCATCACCAACTGTTTGAAGAAGTAAGTGGAACTTTCTAGAAGATGCTCGTTGTAAACTAGCCTCTCTGTTTCCTTCTTTTTGTGGTATTTTTAGCTTAAAGCCTCTCTGTTTCAACGTCATTTATGATGTCTATATCTAACCTTTATATGGTGGTTTGATTTCAAACTTCGCCGTTTAAGCTACAAAGTGATGCTTAAGAGATCAAAATGACGTAAGGAATTTTCGCGAAAATGAGCATCATAATATTGTTTAAGTAACTTTGTAGACTCGATCACAGCCAAACCGCAAAATCAGATAGCGAGAAAGCAGAGATTAAAGTTGAGGACCCAAAAGTTGAGAAGAGATTTTCTTATTTTAGGCTACGGTTTGCCAGTGGTAGGTTATGAAAGTCGAACGGAAAAATTGTTATTCATGCGCATTTAGAAACATTGAAAGTTGACCGCAAACTTTTTGGATGAAAGCGGCAAGATGAATAATGAATAGAATCGGGAGAAAAAACCACTGGCAAAATATGAATGGATAGGACAAACTACCGTTCGACCCTTCGGGAGACCAAACTTGGTGTTATGTGACATCATATTTCATTTTAACCTGTCCCGTTTATATTACCTTAGTGCAAATGTATATTTTAACGTTCATTTTATTCACGTACAGTAAGTAATACTCTCGTATACGTCCCATCGTCAGGTTACATTAAAACTCGAGGGGCCGAACGAAGTTAGTGAAATAAGATTAGGCCCACGGTTCCGTTTCCAATAACGACGAGCCTTGAACTTTCGAATGGCGTCTGGGGATCAATATATACTGGCCTAAATTACTCGGGGACAAACTTAACACATTCTACTATCACTTCAACGACAAAAATATTTTTAAGGCAATCATTAGGTACCGCCCATCAACAGTGCCATAAGCAATGTTATGAGATTGAAGTGTCCTGAAGTTCAAACTTATTTCGAAACTACGATATATGAACATAGTTTTTGGGAATTGACTTCCGGAGAGCCCTAGAGGAAATTACTTCGTAACTGATTTCTGAAGGCCAATTTACCTCCGAAATTCAGGAAAATTGGCCTTCTAAGGATTCTTCGTAAACGAGTTTTCCATTACAACATTTCGGATCGATCGAGTAATTTCAGTTTGTGGAAGTCTACCAATAAACTTTCCTTACCATTCTATATTTGATTTACGCAAAAGTAACGGGCCATTCTTTATTACTTATGAAATAACGTTATAACAGGAAGCGAGGGATTACTCGACAGAACGCTTATGACTGTCATAATCCCATGTCCGGCGGTTCAACAATGACAATATAGCATGTAGGTGCGCGTACTAAAACGGATTGTCTATGCTCAGTACAATGACTTGCGCCCACAGCATTTGCAACCCATATTTTCGTCGCATAAATTATTAATAACTTAGCAACATTGTCCCGTATTATAGTTTGCATATTTTTCTAACGTTGAATCATTTATTCGTAAGTAGGTTGTTTGCCTAACAAAGGTCTTTGAGATAATCTCAAAGTGATTTTGACAAAGCCTTCGGGAATCACGTTAGGTTGTTTTTGCGCATCAAGGCTGTTCCTTAATCTTTATTTAAAGGGATTTCTCTTAGGCCTGTTGTTAGATTTTTGTTAAAAGATTTTTTTACTGTATTTTGCGTCAGTATTATTTTGAAGGATTAATATTTGTTTGCGCTATATCGATGGTCTTAAAGTAGATAAGCAGTAAGTTATTTACGGAAGCATTTTATTATTTCCCTATATTGATTTACTGTATATTTGCACGTAGTAAACCCGCGAAAAATGTAGCAAAATTTGCGGTTCCTACCAGAAAGTTTTCGAACTCATCTGCATAGATAAGCCGAGCTACGTTCAAAACCGCTGAAGTAAAATGTTAACAATTACTTACGTGCACGTTGTTCAGGCTTTTACATTTTCATTCGCTGCACTTAATCGGTGGCTATTTGCATTTTGGAGTACGATAAGTTTGCTGCTTTTTATCTACGGTAAAATCAAGCATATTTTTTGCCTCCACAAAATTATTTACAAGCCTTCTAAAACATGCCATGATTTTTATACTGCCGCAAAAATAATCGCGTGTCCAATTTTTTAAACCAATATTCTACAGAATGAAACGTTTCCAGTTTCCATCTGCTAAAACAAATATCGTCACAATATACAATACATTCTTGAATATTCATGTCACAAAAAAAAATGTATTGCCATTCAATTTTAAACCTCTGTTACATAGTCATATTGATTGCCATTCGAATCGGAATATGCAATGGTACAATTGATTTTATTCGATACTAGCTGTTTTCCTGCGGTTTTGTCGCGTTCCGTTTGAACTACTGCCCGTGCCGGGATAAAATATAGCCTATGTTACTCAGGAAGAGCGTAGCTTTACAACAGTGAACGAATTTTTCAAATCGGTTAAATAGTTTCGGAGCCTGAATGAACAAACAAAAAAAATGATTCCTGTTTATTATATTAGTATAGATTTGCATCGATACGCCCGTCATTCATTCGTAGCATTCATCGAGTCTTTTGTTTCTTGTCCTGGCCAATAAAAACGTGTCACCAGTTCATCACATTATCATTTATCGTGATTGGTCGTTGCATCATATGTCATTCCATGCGTGGTAATGGCGTATTTAAGGGTACCACTGAAGGTTTTTGTTTGGCAACGAGTTTGGCCTGTTTGACTGAGTAGTACCTGGGCTACAGTGTTTTGTTTATTTGGTTAAGGTGCGTCAGAGGTCATTTGAGTGCAAATGCCATCCCAATATCTCTTTGATTTGACTGACTGATCGCTGAAAAAAGCCATACGCAGTTATAAAACGTGTAACTTTAAATGCGCAAAACCTCAGACACTTCAAACCATTTTTAATTCAATCGACTACTTACATTTTGAGAGACTTTATGATCTTGTGAGCAATTTGAGTTCTACTGGCAATCCTGATCATTTCTCGCATCTACGACAACAAAATGATTTCCCCCAAAACACACCCTACCTAATTAATTCCAAAGAATTCCGAGTAGGTGGTATTTTGAGAGCGTGGTGTATTCTCATATATTTTGTTTCCCTAGCGAATAGTTTGTGTAGGAGTGTATTATCCGCGTCTATAAATCCTGTCTTGCGACACCCACTCTTGGCATATTTGAAGGTATCTTTCCTTAATCGTGAATTTAGACTATCAAGCTAAGGTTCCTGTATTTCAAATTAAGAGACTTGTTATGCTTCTGACTCATAAATAAATAGAAAGCGTAGCCTGAAGCTAATTCGCCGTCTTATATTGTAATACGCTTTTAATTTTAGCAATTACACAATACTCTTGCTTTCGAAGAGGCATCTTTTCAAGGAAATTCTTCGTTTTAATAAATTAATAAGGACTTCGTTATTGACCCCGATTTTAGATTTCAAGTGTAACCTTTTGTCTGGCAAATGGATACTTCAAATGAAGTAAAGGTATTTTGCTGAATTGTCTAACAATGTTCATTGTGATTGCGAGCGTATAAAGTACCGGCTGTTTCTCGCTGTTTCACCCACATCCTGGGGGAAATTCCTCCCGTACCTGGCCAAAATATATTTTCCCAACAGTGAATGATTTTTTCCGATCGGTACAGTAATTTCGGACATTTTTGTAGCTTAAGGCAAGCTACAAAAATGTTCCTTCTTTCATAGGTATATTGGTTTGTTATAGATGATGAAAACTCCTATAGGCTTATTTCAAATTTTCCTTATTTGCTAAAAATACACCACTTCACAGTACTTAAAGTTAAACTATAACGTATATATTTTCATAAATTAGTTGATAAAGCCACCACCTGCCATAATTATCGGAGTGTACAACACAGAGTCGTTGACATCGCGACATGTGGCCTTGTGTTCACTATTACCTTAGTTAGATAATGTGGTAATTTTAGATATTTAGTACATTTTTGCTGTAGTTAATGACAGTGTTATATTTACCTTTATAAAACTCTACGAGTACGAAATGAAAGCAGTTGTAGAATGAAAATGAATTGAGCAATCTTCAGAATTGGACTCTAAAATCCCAAATTGGGGAAATTCCTGACTCTGATTAATATCGGTTATTACCTACGTTAAACGATTACAATACTTACTTACTACTGAAACAATTTAAAAACAAAGATAGTCTGAAGCTTGAGAAAAAACATAAACGAAGTACATAGTTCCCTCGTGAAGCCTGTGGAACCCTGCAGATCATAAAAATACTCTTTACGGATTTCATACTCATAAAGATCTGTTATCTCTCTCAAAGCAATATGCTAATTAAAGGAAAACACCAAACATTGAAATTTTACAACTCTCCCTAATTGTCTTGTCGAGATTGCCAATTACGTTTCACTTTGCCAAAGTAAACCTATTTATGAACATTCCCTAACTTTAGTTGAAAACATTTTATTTTACTAATTGGCCCTTATCTTAGTTGCTTTTATGTCATTGTGTTTATGACAAATGAGTTCTTTCTGTCATTGTTATATTTTTAGATTAGTTGTTGTTAAGGTGAACAGAAGTCCAGATTATCATTATCCAGATGGATGTTTTATCTTATGAAAGCGGGGGAAGACATACTTGGGTGTACACATGCAAATTGTCTTTGAGTGAGTCATACAAAGCTAAAACAGGCCTATTTTTTACCATTCAAAACTATACGCTCCAAACCAAACCTTCATGGCATGGAAAATAAATAATTTTAGCTTAGTTATTTACACTTAACATATTAAAGTAATGAGCACGTGCACAAAACGATTTGAAAACAGGCGTAGGTGTGCCTTCATGAAGCATTGTTTTCGAACCACAAATTGCCTTTACGTGACGAAGCGGCGTTTCTTACCACAGTTTGCTCGATCCTCGAAGATTATTTAGAACTTGCAACACCTACGACGGAATTCTTGTAGCTTAGCTTGCTCTCCCACGCTCCTGAGATGAAGCGAAACATCCAAACAAATATTATGTATTATCCTACATTCCTACTAACATTATAAACGCGAAAGTTAACGGAAGCTAAGCGTTCAGAAATTGTCATCTTTACTGGGAAAAGGTTAATGTTAGAAAGGCTTTCCAAAAAGTAGACAAAATGTAAAGAGAGGTATTTTGTCACGTGTGACGACAAAACTAGAATTTCTCCGAAATATTTTTGCTATTTCTCTTCCTCAAAGAAATTCACGGTTCGTTACGCGTGACAAAATTTTGTTAATCCATGCTTTTAGCGCTACGAATACAGTAGAAACCTATTGTGTCCATCCACATTGGAAAAATAGTAGCTTTCTTCCATTTCCTGCCATTAGCTCTTACTGAATAAAATATGCAAATCATTCCGCTTACTTAGAAGCTAGATATCTGACCTTCGACCTCTTTTGTCCTCAGTGACCTGAACAGCAACACTCAATTCGTGGTGGGCCTGGCTCTATGCACTCTAGGGGCCATAGCGTCTCCAGAGATGGCCAGGGACTTGGCCTCGGAGGTCGAACGCCTCATAAAGTCCCCTAACGCGTATATTAAGAAGAAGGCAGCGTTGTGCGCTTTCCGCATCATCAGAAGAGTTCCTGACTTAATGGAGATGTTCCTGCCAGCTACTAGGAGCTTGCTGACGGAGAAGAATCATGGTAAGCTGAAAATTGTTCTTCAATTCTGCTTAGACACTTGGAAAACGGAGATTTCTTTGTTTTTGAGGTGTAAAATTATCAGATAGACCCCTACTGCTTTGGGTACCGTAGGGTCAGATTTTGACAACCTTAAACCCAGCTTAGTTGCTTTCTTGGCTCTTTTGGACTTTTTTACCTGTGGTACACAAGCTTGAACAATTCCTCTTTCCGACAGGGGATTCCCTTGTTGATAAATAAATAAATCAGACTATTAATTTTGTATGTAAATAAATCAGATCATTAATTATGTACGAACATTGCCAGGTGTGCTGATAACTGGCGTGACTCTCATCACCGAGATGTGCGAGAACAGCCCTGACACGCTCAACCATTTCAAGAAGGTGAGTCTTCAATATTAAACCTTATTTCTTAGCTATAAAGACGTATTCGCTTTAAACCACATATTACATCATACAGTATTGACATGTATAAGTGCATAATATTTGTTGAGCAAATATAGATCTTATGTTGTCATACTTAGGGTTGCGTTTTGTAGGGTTTATAAATAAGCGTTAGGGTTGTCACAAGACGGAAGAGGATAATTAACTAAAACCTACTTTAAAATAATACATAAATAATGTATATTATCTACATAAATGTCATTTTTAAGAAAGTAAACAAATGCATTATTTCTTTCGCTTGCTAACCACGTGTGAAATAATGTAAAGTACCGCTTTGAATGTCGTACTTAGTAATATGTACGTTCATTTGTAAATACATAAAAATTTAATGTTATTTGTCATCTTAGACGTATACAAGACGTTTTTGCTTACATACTCATGCAGTAATATTGATTGATTAGGTAGTTTAAACATAATATATTTTCTTAACTTTGATTAATTGTGTATTTCTTAAGAAATTGCTGAAACAACTTAGGGTCTTTTTTTCAAATTCTAGGGAAGTTTGTTTCCTTAGAAGTTTATTGATAACTTGACAATGCAGTGGAAATTGAAACTTTTCGTTTCATCAAATCATTAAGTAATAAGTAATTGATAGCTTGTGTCATATTGCTTAAATAATTTAAGAGGCTTAAACTTTGCACAGAAGTTTTATATTGGCCATGTTCTGTATATCAATACACTTAGATTGTTCTAAAATACTAATTACTGAAACGCGCCATAGTCTATCTATACCCTTTACTTATTACAAATACCTTAACGAAGTTCCCTTTTAAACGTAAGTTATGTTTAGAAAAAAGAATCTAAATCAAAGCAAACTAGGCCTCCTTCAAATAAGCTAAATCCGATGTTATCTAAATCAAACGCATCCGATTTGTAATCGATAATTACACATAACTCGATATGTAACAGTAATCGTCGGTCGTTAAACCTGCCCGCCTCGTAATACTGGTTTGCTTTTATTTGATACTAACTGTTAGACGCAATTTCTATCTGTACTGTTTTACTACTGTAGAGAAAATAGCCGGGTCGTAAAACCTAGGCCATCCACTTTATATTGCTGAAGCAATATATTGTTTCAAGTGACATGTAACTGTTTGAGTCACTGCATATCTATACGTTAGTACAGAATATAGTATGACAGCTTTCTGAAGGTAGAAAGGAGTCATACAATTAAATATACAACATTAGGCAATCTAGAATTTGAATCTGTAGTGATTCGGACTTCCATGATCAGATATAATGTATGCTGCCTAGACTTTATTACAAGAAATTCGTAACGATTGAGAAATTCGCTGCCAAATCAGACGTATAAATGTGGAATACTCAAAAGACACAGGCTTAGTGTCAGGCTTATTAGATTTGAGTTTCAATTTTCCCTAGGATCGGCACAAGTCCATAAATTCTCGAGTAAAAATGTTCCAATGACACGCAAATAGCAATGTAAATATACACCTCATATACTTATCATTGGTGTCGCACCGTGCGCCTTATCTCTCTTATCATTGCGTTATCAATCGCAGCGTGAACACGGTTTGTTAGTCTATCAACTATTGTTTTTATTTTATGACACGTTAAACATTATACCTTCATTGCAGAACAATATCCGGTTTTGTCTTTTATTGTGGTTCTAATGCATAGTTATTGGTTGAAAAGGAAAATTCTTATAACAATAGCTAAACAATGTGGGCGATTTATAAATAAAATGTACATACATAGAATATGATTCATCGATTTATCGGGTATTTCTATGAAAGGTAGATTATTGTGAACATTAATAACCTGCGCAGTAAAAACTGTTTACATGGAAAGTCTGATACTGCAAAGGGGATTAAAGTAAAAGTAGCTTCTACTTGGTGGTAAAGCCGATTTATAATAAAACAAATATTCATGACTGTCTTCACGACTTATAGTCAATGTTTAGGGCTTAAATTGATTGTCGAATCGACTAGGTCAATCATGATCTTACTATATCTTTAGGTCATGAATTTCTATTTTATATGTCAATAATCAAGTGCTGAATATAAGCTTGAGTGTGTATGACAAATCTTTAACTGACTGCCTGCATCATCAATAAAGACAAATAACATCTAATATGCATAATGATAATGTCTGTCTATAATTATAATTCAAAAGTATGACACTAATGACATGTTTGTGTTGTCCCGTAGGAGAGCGGGCAGCGCGAGGTAACATACAAACGCTGATCCATGCACTTTATACGTGTTGCTAGTCTGATGACAATGTACACCAATTTCAACCTTATACACAACAAAATATGAACTATTATTCAGTACTTTAATATCTGATAAGTGTCATCATTTCGATACAAAATGATGTCACCAAGTGTTAATATAATTTGCGGTTCATCCATAAAAGAAACCTTTGCCTAAATCCATATTCAACTATGTTTTCTTAGTATTCAATCAATTCTTATGATTGACATTTGAATACAGTGTTGTCTCTCAAAAGTAGGGTGTCCATCTGCAAAGCAAAATAAAGGGACTGTTTTTTATGGTGAATTAATACAATGTCAACAGACTACAGAACAAGCATGATTGTATTTATTGTGTTGGTTATATAACCATATTTATACGTGGGTTATAATTATTAAGCTGTTTTACGGAAGCCTTATAATCAAATTAGTTATGTTCTGTAATATAATATACCCATGTTTACTAATTTTAATATAACAAGGAACAAGAAAGACTGCTTGATTATACGGCTTTCGAAATATTATGGGACGAATACAAGGTTTACTACAAAACTCTCAACCAGCTGAGTAGTGATAGCAAAGTAAGATATTGTGTGAATAGCACTCGATTTAGGCACATACATACAGAATATCATAAGTAATAGGTAGATAGAATTTTCTGATAAACATTATTTCATAGAATAGAATTATTAACTACCAAATTATTTGTTAGACATAGTGACATCTATCACTTTTATTCAGGTTTATTAAAGTGTAAAAATAAGTAGATAATTTATAAAATAGAATTCCCCAAAAAAATTTAAACTTATGGTTACCCTATAGTTTCATCATAGATTCTAATTGTAGTTTCGCATTCTTCATCGTCATTTTACTTTTATAATATGAATCATAATTTGGTAGTTTATTTAATATTTTCGACTGTTCTATAAACTTTTCTATCCATGTATTTTTTTTTTACTTGGGATTTCTAGAGAGTATTACAGCATCATTCTTTCAATAGTTCCTTCTATAGTTTTCACAAGAAACATGATATTTTTTCTTGAGGATATATTTTATTAAAACCTACACAAGATGTCACAGAAGGATATTGGCGTTTTACCTAGAATCTAAGATTTTCCTTAAACATAAAATTCCTTTTTAGAATTTATCTGGAAATCCCACCTCACACTTTTACTAACTTACAAAACACAGTATGAAAAGCACAAGAGATATCGTGACTAATTTATAGCAAGGAGGTTGAAGGTTTTTTTTACTTTTAATTATAGTTTTTTTTTTTCGATGTAAATGCCCAGTCCCATGTATTCGCTGTCGTATCGTGTTGTCAGCCTGTAAAATCATTGAAATATTATCCGAAAGTATTTAGTATGTATTTAAATATTGCCTGAAATGTACGGTTTTGTTTTTTTTTTTTAATCGCTTCGCAATCTTTGTCTATGTGCATTGGGCGATGTTCTTTTGTCTGTAAGTATATGTAAAGCATGAGTTTGTTTGTAGATCGTTCCGAATCTGGTGAGGATACTGAAAAACCTGATACTGGCCGGATATTCGCCGGAACATGATGTCAGTGGAGTGTCAGACCCGTTCCTGCAGGTAATATTTTTTATATGACATTTTATTATAAATATAATAAGCATCTACAGTGCTGGGAAAAGTTCTAAAGTCTTCATAGATTATTAAACATGGTATCTGTAAAGCTATTATATAAAATAACCACATAATTGTGTTATAATCTATTTCCTCAAACTTGATCACTTGACAAAAATAATGAGTCATGCAACAAATCTTATGGGTAATCGCATGTTTTCCTTTAAAATAATCTTCAATGGTAATGGTAAAGCACACAGGTGATTTTCCCACGTGCATATTCATTGCACTGTTTGTCCTTCCTTAAACTCGAATTAATTGACAATATTTTACGCAAAATCAATGGCACGTAAATTCCGAGCACAAGTACACCATTCTGGCCCATACACCTTCTCCGATATCTAAATTGGTTTTTGTGCAATGTTGTGAGAACTACAATAATGTTTCATCTCCCTCACATCAGCCATGTTAATTTACATAACTACTTAATATTACACATTAATTTACTAAACACATTTCCCAGGTAAAAATCCTCCGCCTACTCCGAATACTGGGCAAAAACGACGCCGAAGCGTCAGAAGCCATGAACGACATCCTCGCCCAAGTAGCCACCAATACGGAAACCAGCAAGAACGTTGGCAACACCATACTTTACGAGACAGTCCTCTCCATCATGGACATTAAGTCTGAGAGCAGTCTCCGAGTCCTGGCCATCAATATCCTGGGCAGGTTCCTGCTGAATAATGACAAGAATATCAGATATGTAGCTCTGAATACACTGTTGAGGACGGTCCATGTTGATACTTCCGCTGTGCAGAGACATCGGACAACCATTTTGGAGTGTTTGAAGGTGAGTGATAAAACTTTCTAAAAAGATAGCAAATAACTTCTTATAGTGTTTGCATTGTGTGCCTGAAGGAGGCTAAAGTATTTAACTTCCCTCTGTGGAGTGTGGTACTTGATTTTACTCAACTATGCGCTCGGTTGCTTAATTCAATCCCCATTACCTGCGGATTTCTTTAATCTATCTATCCGTTGTTTAGCGTTCAGATATTTAATTTTGATGTAATTAAATGGAGCTAATTTCGAAAGAGCTATTTCAATACAGACTTTTATTCCTACCTTTTAAATTCCAGGACCCAGACGTCTCAATCCGGCGTCGTGCAATGGAGCTGTCCTTCGCTCTGATCAACGGGCAGAACATCCGCAGCATGATGAAGGAGCTGCTGCTGTTCCTGGAGCGATCTGACGCGGAGTTCAAGGCTCACTGCTCCAGCGCCATGGTGCTGGCGGCCGAGAGATACGCGCCCTCCAACAAGTGGCATCTTGATACTTTGTTCAGAGTTCTGCTCAAGGTAACAATTAGTTAATACTATAGATCTTCAATAAGCTATACCTAGGTAGGAATAGTATTTGCAACATTGATAAAGGAACTGCTTCTATCCCTCGAACGATGTGACGCCAAGTACAAAAGCTCATTGCTGGAGTGTAATGTTCAAGGTAACTCGTGAAAACGTTTATGTAATGTTGCATTTCTCGATCAAGAGAGTTGTGAATAGTTTGGAAGTGAAAATTAACTTGCTGCATTGCAAATATTAATTACGTAATCGTGCATCATTATAATACTTATGGATCTACACTATAGAAGTTCTCTCAATATTCGAAACATTGATCAAAAATTAGACCCATCAAACAAGTTCCAAGTCTTTATTGGAGATGAGATCCTTACTTATTATTATACACTTTAAACATTCATTTTGTGTACCCGCAGGCCGGCAACTACCTCCGTGACGACACAGTATCGAGCACGCTACAGATCGTGTCGTCAGCGGCGCCGGAGCGACAGGCTTACGCCGCCATGCGTCTGTGGACATCGCTCGAACGATCCGCCGTCTCCGGGGACGCTACGGAGAAACAGCCGCTTATACAGGTAATGCAGCTAAAAAATGGTAATGGTTATTATGATACTTAAAATCTATCTCTACCCCCCCGCATTTTCCCTATTCGGTGATACCAAACATGGTATCTGAGCAGACTCTACCGCGGTGACAAAGTGTTTAGCGATGACTTTTTAACGTGAAAGGCTCTATTAAAAAAAAAACTGCTCATCAAAATAAACAATTTGATATCACCAAATATTAATAAACTTTGATCTGTAGGTGGCAGCGTGGACTATCGGTGAATACGGTGATCTGCTGGTGTCTGAAGCCAGTAACGCTATTTCTATGGTCGACGAGGATGGAGTTGGTGAGTTCAATGAATTGTATCTATTTCTATGATTCAGAACATGCTGGCAAAAAAAAACACATAATTATTCAATTTAAAATAAGATTTTACATACACATAATTAAAATTACACTATTACATTCAACGGCCTTTTCGTCTATTGCAGACGATTTATGTGGTGGTGTCTGTGATACAACGCTTTTCGTGACTGAACAGACCGATACGAGAGCGACATTTTACTATTACATTAGTAACTTGACTTTCCATCATCTTGACCATGTGTCATGACGATTTAGTGGCCTGATTAAAATCGATAGAATGAAAGTTTGCGATTTAATGCAAGCAGACATAAGCACTCATAATGTCAGTTTTATGATAAAAAAATAATTAAAATTAACCTCTTAATTTCAGACGACTTCGTGCGTCCGTCAGAAGAGTACGTGATCGACGTGTACCAGAAGCTGTTGTGGTCGACGCAGCTGTCCATCAATACTAAGGAGTACTTGCTGCTCTCCCTCGCCAAGCTGTCCACCAGGTTCACCACGCAGCCCAGTCAGGAGTCAGTATAACATGCAATATTTACTTAGATTCATACTTAAAAACCATAAGACACTTCCAGACATACCTAAAATTAACCATTAATAAGGATACTTACTAGTATGATGAAAGATTTTTTCAAATAATGAAATTTTTATTTATTTAGTGTTTAGTTTATATAGTGTGTGGAAAATTATTATTTATTGTAATTATATAAAAACCGCCGCAATATCAGAGTAAAACTTGGTGTATATACTAATGCATTTTTTCAATTGCAGTAAAATTCGAGTGATCATCGACACGTTCGGGTCCCATATCCACATCGAGTTGCAACAGAGAGGAGTGGAACTATCGCAGCTGTACAGGTAAATCCAGTTAAAAGCGCCATTTTTTTCCGCAATATGTGACTTCTTTCCGGACACCCACTTTTAGGGACTCTGATATTTTTAGGTACGTCCACATTGGTGAATACGCAGCCCGCGAGTCGTTTGCGATTATTGTATTATTGTTGTATTGTTGTCTCAATTCTCGCACAGAGGCTCACTAATTTATTTAACTTTTGTATAGTGTATGAATCTTTTTCTTTGTGTATGTACCTCAAGTATGAGGGCGCGGGGTCGATCCCAGGTCAGGCAAGTACCAATGCAACTTTTCTAAGTTTGTATGTACTTTCTAAGTATATCTTAGACACCATTGACTGTGTTTCGGATGGCACGTTAAACTGTAGGTCCCGGCTGTCAGTGAACTTCCTTGGCAGTCGTTACGGGTAGTCAGAAGCCAGAAAGTCTGACACCAGTCTAAACAAGGGGTATCGGGTTGCCCGGGTTACTGGGTTGAGGAGGTCAGATAGGCAGTCGCTTCTTGTAAAGCACTGGTACTCAGCTGAATCCGGTTAGACTGGAAGCCGACCCCAACGTGATTGGGAAAAGGCTCGGAGGATGATGGAGGATGATTGTATAGTGTATGAATGCTATGCATACCTGTCAATGTTTATGTTGTGTATTTTAAATTATTTATAAACAGGAGTCGCGCTCGAACAAAAATATGCAAACGACTCGCGAGCTGCACATTCGCGGCACATACACAAGATATGAACATACCGTAACACACATAATCCTTTCCAAATATGAAAGATGTGACGCTGTACTTTTTCAAATAAAATTGGAGAATGGAAAAGTATGAGGAGGTATATCAAATATCTTCTTTCTAACCCAGGAACTACGCGCACTTGCGGCCGGCGCTGCTGGAGCGCATGCCGGCGATGGAGGGCGCGGGCGGCGACGCGCGCGACGACAGCGACGCCGACCCCAGCGAGCGCGCCAGCCCCGACCACAAGCCCGACCACGTCGCCGTAAGTGTGCCGCCCACAATACATACCATCGGTCAGAGGGCTACGGGATAGAATTGGAACACTCTCAAAACTCACCATGTATCGTCTGGAGCTTTTCATGTACTAGAGCTGCGGTAACTCTCAGGAACAATCCCACAGACCCGACAGGCTTTGGCCCTGATAGGCCTCACTTGGATTTCCTGAGTCTCCGCCTACACGAAGAGACATTTCATCTCCTAGGAGACAACAGGCGTCAGGAAAACAGACGTTCAAAGTTGATAGAAGTGCCTCACTATCTACCGAAATATTAAAATTAATTTTAGTGTTAAAAAAACCCTTGTTAATATTGCAGGACGCACTCCTGGACTTGATCATCGGGTCTGACTCCCTGACGAACGGCGACGTGGAGCACAAACCGTCGCAGCCGCCTGCCAGCAACAACAACACCAGCAGCAACGTGAGTATCTTCATAGCGTTTACACAAGTGTTTACACTTGAAGAGACAAGATTATTTTTACGGATAAAATGTAGCATATATCACCCGGGGACAGTGTAGCTTGCCAACAGTGAAAGATTTTTCCAAATAGGTTCAGCATTTTTGTGGCCTTTATAACCTAATTCCATCTTTATGTAGCAGCTCTAGTAATCTTTTAGATTTTTTAGTTTTTCCTTAATAAAAGCTAAAATTCAATGTTGTTGTCAGTTAGTCACTTACATAAAAGGTTGTGTTCTTGCTTGGTCTTAAAAAAAACCGACGCATGGCCTGACTGATGATTATTTTGCTGTCGACATAATTATTTTAAACTGACATTAAATTAAATTAATTATTATTTAATTATCATATATCTCTAATTGCAGGATATCCTAGACCTACTGAGCGGTCTAGACCTGACGCCGTCAGCTCCCGTGAGCGTGGTGAACAACAACACGCTGTCGGCGCCCACTCCCGCGCCGCCCGCCGCCTCGCTGCTGCTCGACGGACTGTTCGCTGCGCCCGCGCATGTACCCACTAATAATGTGCAAGGTGATTTATTTTGCTCGAAAATTGTTACAGAGTTGTAGGGCAATAGGGGAGAAAGATCTTAAACCAATGTTGTAGTGAAATGTGTAGTCTTGATGTGGGAATTTCGATACTGATTATTGGCTATGTGCAAAGCGAGTAGCGGCGCACAATAACGACCGCAGCGCACAACACGGCAGAAATTGGAAACAAATGCGGATGTTTCAAACCCGGTTTTTATCATTATATTCATTTTACAGTAAAACTATTGAATAAATTGTACTTAAATAATGTCAACAACACTATTTTAATCTTTGGTTTTATTTATATTCGCAAAGAAAATTATAATGTTTACATGGTTATAATTTGACAGCTTCCGCAAATGTTGTAAACGCTACGCGTCGCCACCGTCGCGCACATAGCCAATAATAAGATAAAAGATAACTGCCTATATATCAGTTAACTATACAAAAAAATATAAACGCCTTTACCTTAACCAGAACGATGTTACAAGTGTCGAAAATGTCTTGAAGGACTTCGACAAAAATCTTCGTTATTAATAATTGAGTGTGACGTAAAAATTCCAATTGAAAAAAAAAAACATCTTCAGGGGGAAGAAATAGGACATTCCATGCAATTAGTTCAATAAAGAAATACAATAAAATTAGCAAATATTAGATTTCCGATCTTTTTCGTCATAAATTAACCTACATCTTATTCCCCACCAGATCTACCAACAGTAACAGCGTTAGAGAAGAACGGTCTCCGCATAGTGTTCGGCGTGCAGCGCGGCGCCGACGCCGTCACGCTCACCATGCGAGCCACCTCCTCCGGCACCTCAACCCTGACGGACTTCCTGTTCCAGGCTGCTGTGCCGAGGGTAACATATAACAATATGTCCTAGTGCTATAAAGATAGAGATTTTGTTAGAACCTGAGCGGTCTACGCGACAACATCTCCTAAGGTTGCCTAGTGGATGGGCAAAACATGTGTCGAGTATAGGTTCAATTTACTGTCTCGCAGAATTAACACTAAATATTTTCCCTAACATTTGTGTCATGTGTCATTTCCACAAAGTAACGCCTGATTCTGTAATGATACAACTATAAGGATATTTGTATTTTTGTTTGTAGAATATTTGTTTGTTTGAACTCTGGAACTCCTGGACCAATGAAAAATTCTTTCATCGTTAAATATACATACATCTCTTCACTATATATCTTCTACTATCTTTTATTCCATTCATGTAGATTGACATAATTATCCAATATTAAGACCAGTTTTTAAATATGTAACGCACTGGATTTTAATTATCTTTATATTTTTGCAGACATTCCAACTGGACATGATGTCACCATCTGGCACCGTTTTGCCGCCGCAGGGAGAAATCACTCAAGTACTCAAAATCGCTAATCCATCCAGGGTAAGCAAATTTATATGCTAACATTACATTCTCCTATTTACCTTATTGTCCACTGTCAATTATAATATCTTACATTGCAAAAAGTGAGCGTATATCCGTGGGTATTGGGTTGCACGGGTAATTGGGTTGAAGATACCAGATAGGCAGTTGTTCTGTGTAAAATAATGGTACTCACCTGCATCCTGCATCCGGTGTTTTTTTTTTTTACATTTACAATATATTATAAAATCATTTTACCAATTCACATTACAGTCAGCACTCCGGCTACGGATACGAGTGTCGTACAACGTGGACGGCGTCCCGGTACTCGAGCAGGCAGAAGTGAACAGCTTCCCCGCCGACCTGTTCAACTGACGCGCGGCCAGCCCGCCCGCATACTGCCTCTAGCTGCTGCTAGCCGTCTACACGAGGTCATCGATTGTTTCTTAATTTACACGACAATAGTACACAAAAACTTTTGTAGGGAAAAGGTAATTTGTTCATGTCATACTTGACGCTCTGAATTTGGCTGTTAGTGACTTTATGATAGTCGAAATCACAAGCTTTTTAGCGTCCCACTGCTGGGCACAGGAAAAGGATTGAGCGTTGAGTCGAAATCTACTAACAAAATAAAACGCGGTCGAATCGAGAACCGTTGCCGTCAAATAATTTTGCGCCCTGAAGATGCCTCGTGCATTCTTATTTTTTTCTGATCGACAGTCACTAGTAGCCACATTCAGAAGAAAAGTTACTCTACGAGAACTGTGTGTAATGTTATTTATCTAATTACTGGGAAATGTCGAATCTGGTTGATCATTCTTTCTTATATGCAAGCAGAGACAAGCTCTAATTTTCATTCACGTTTTTAAATCTATACATGCGATACCGTAGGTGGAAAAAAGTGAATTACATCGTCTTTTTGTTGACAAAATCGATTGAAAAAATGATAATATAAAGTTTTTTAATACATTTGCAAAATCTCCAACGTGGTAAAGAATAGAAAAAAAATATCTACTGCACTCAGTAGTTTTACAACAAGGATTTTCAGTTGAGATTAATCTAGCTTTACAAAACGGTGTTGTGATCTGGATAGCTGATAAGATCTCATTCCAAATATATAATTATATAAAATATATAATTATATATAATATGCACTGCTTATATAGGCTTAATATTAACGCTGTACAACAAACTATTTTGCTAAAATAATTGATAACAATCGTTGACCGATCGACCTTGTTTGTAATGATGGCGATTTCTCCCTACTCGACAAAGACTGACCACAGGCCACCTTTTCTTGTTCGCGACACAGCCGTCATGTCGAGATGTACACAGCTTTTAATATAAGCTCACCAGTTTCCACTGAGATTCGTGAAACATTCCATGTGTTACGTAGTGTTTAAAGTTTATGTCCGCAGAGGGCCCATTATGATTGTTGGCTTATCGTTGGGTGACCAGAGAGCAAATGCAAGTCTATTTCAACTATAAACCCTGGGGTCAGTAAAGAGGTTTTGCTTTCATATTTCTCTGGGCACATTGCGTCAGTATTATAACAATCTCAAAGCAACCTATACCAGTGTGTTTTACTTACTGCTTCTATTACAAAAATACTATTTTTCAACTAGCCTTTTCTGTTCAAAGGTTTATGAAAGTGTTGCTTCTACAATACATTTCTAGCATTGCGACACAAATGAAAAATGTTGTCATTAAGATTTATTAAATTATTGTCTTGTGGTTTCGAGCCTTTAACATTCCTGAATTTGAAAATTTCGCCCTTGGTATGTTGTAAATTGATGTTTTAGAAGTTTTTGTGTCGCTCGCGCTGTACATAAATTGAGATTGTGTATGTATAAACGATTTATAGTAAGCAACCTGTGAATTGGAGGGCTGTATGGAATGTACTTAAATAAAATATAAATGATCACTAATATGATAAATTTCGTGTGATAATGCACCTTAGTACGCAAGCCAAAGTAATGAACTTGTGTGAAAGTAGTCAGTGATCCGAAATACAGTCGCGAGCTAAAATATCTAGTCACTCTTGCATGTTTGTATTGTATTTAAGAAGTTTTATGAACTTTCCAGTCTGTATAAATTGTTTTAGAACCCAATTATTTATAAATTAATGTTTGTGCCTTGATTTTTAGCTCGTCATTGTATTTTGAATCATATTATTTAATTTCCAGATAGTCCGTGTTCGATGTCACTATGTTTGAACGTAGACGACAGCATTTTGTGTACGAAACCTGTGAGCCGCTTCAAATGCTAGCCCGTACTGTTCGTTTTATTGAGAATTTTATATTTTGCGACGCTGTAAATATCGATAAAGACATCTCATCAAACACGTAGTTACGCAAATTATGGATTTATTGTTAGATTTTTACACTCGTTCGGCGACCGCCGGACATTTTTAACATTTAGTAATTAGTTATATCGTATGTTTATTTTCATCCTATTTATGTTTAGGTTATCGACTAACCAGCATATTCTAATAAAATATTGTAGGACTATGTAAATCTAGATATAATTTTGAAGCCACTGGAAATATAGAAGTCGCACGTGCTCTTAATAGTTTTTATATTCTCTGCAAGGCGTTCATGTGATCATGAATGCATATATTTTATTTTTGATTATGTAAAGAGAGCTTGGCAAAAGATTATATCGTCAATTTGGTGCTTCGTTTTACTATATCTGATAAATAGAAGGCCCTCCACAATGTGAGATGTTTATGATTTTGTGTATAACTAAAGCTATGTGAAAGATGTACATAATGATTATAATGATTTTATGTAAATTGGTTAATAAATATTTGAGAATGTTTATATAATCAAACTTGGTATTTTATTTCACAGACCTACACCCTCATAATAAAACAATAGGATTGGACATTCATAAATCACTGAGACATTTATTATCTTATTAGATTAAAATACATGGGGCTATACACTGGTCCTTATTCAATCATAGGAGTCGCGGGTGCGGGTCGTCCGCTCACGCTGTTGAACAACCGATCCTTGATCATCTGTGCCATCAGACCATGGATCACTTCTATGGTAGTCTTGCAAGCATCCTTGGTAGCCTTGCCGAGTTTGTCTTCAGTTCGCTTCTCGTGAGGATCTGCGCCGGCTACTATAAAGCCTCCTCGACCTAGAGGAAGAGAATGAATTCTTATTAATGTCCGACCGAACTTTCGGTTTCGGTTTCGGTTTCGGCCGAGTTTCGGCCAAAAATCAAGTTTCGGCTGCAGTTTCGTTTTCGGCCAAAATCGGCCGAAACTTTTGCCGAAACCGAAACTTATCTCGCAAGGTCACGCACGTTCGCCTAACTTCGTTTTCCGCGGCAAAGCTGTGTCGTAAGCCGTCGGCTCTGTTCGGGAATCATAGTGTGCCGTTCGGATAGCTCCGTGGTAATGCAATAAAACTTAGTCAGTGCGTGTGCGTCCGACGGAAACATTATTTGGAGGTTATGTTTTGATGGAACTGATAACATGTAAGTTTTTGTTTTGTTTCTGTACTTGAATGATTTATATAGTTAATTAAATATTGAGTCAATAACTGTTTTGTTGTTATTAACAAATGAAGTCACATGTAAAAAAGAAATTGTAAGTAAATAATAAATGTGAAGTGTTTAATTTCATAAATTACGTTTTATAGGTAATCTTATTCTAGATTTGTTTTTCATTCCGATGACCTATTGTCCGATTGTTATTGTTACGGTTTTATTTTTAATTGTTTCAGAGTAAAATGTCACAACGAGAAAAAAATCCGATTTGGCAGTACTTCGATAAAAGTATCAGTGATACATCAAAAGCTGTTTGCAAGATATGTAACAAGTGCTATTCATTAGGAATTAGTTTATCAAAATTTCATGACCAGGAATACAGGCAAGTAAATTGTCAACTGGAAAACATTTTGCTATGAGAACTTACTTTGAAAAAGTATCTATTAAAAATGTTATTAAGATTTTTTAATATTGTATTAAATAAATGATTACAATACAACAAACTGAATTAATATACTGTGTTTCCACTTCATGCCCTAATTAATGCAAAATAATGGTAAAAAACACCAAATTTAAATATTTTAAGAAATTTTATACTTGACTATGTGAGTTTCGGTTTCGGTTTCGGTTTCGGCCGAAACTGAAGCCACGGCCGAACATTCGGTTTCGGTTTTGGTTTCGGCCGGAAAACCAGTTTCGGTCGGACACTAATTCTTATAGACTAAAGATGTCATGTAAAATAAGAATGATAAATGATGAATTTTACAGTAAACATTTTGAAAATAATGCTTTTAAAACATTTCGCGCCAACCCCAAATAACTTGGGAACAGGGCAGAAGATAACCTATACTTTTCTATACCTTCTTTTGGTAACATATTAATTCAATCTTAGAACAGTGCCAACAACTTACCAAGACAAACTTCACTCTGCTCCAACTTGTCAGACAAGTCAAATATCTGTCCGGTAGTATAATCCGCATTTGTGATTAGACTGGAGCTACTCAGCGTGTTCACCCAGTACTTGTTCCACAGAGAATCCAGTAGTCTGCGGTCCAGTGAGGACTTGAAGTATGACACCTCTAGTGAGTAGTACTGCTTGCAGTGGACGCCAAAGTCCTCAATTTTGTTGAGGGGAATGGTCTGGTATTCTGAAGGCTCTTCGTTTGCTGGTTTGTAACCCTGAAAAAAAAAAAAAATAAGAATACCAACTATACAAATTACTAGCTTAAGGGCTAATTTTTCAATCATCAGTTAACTTCTATCTGAGGAATAAATATTGCGGTTTGACATATTTTCCATACAAAAGCTGTCAAAACGTCAAACATATTCCTCAGATAAAATTTATCTGGCGATTGAAAAATCAGCCCTTAATATTGATTGATGCTTTGACTCTTTGACGTAGTAGATATATTAAACTTAACATTTCAATTAAAAATAAGAACATGATTCTTAAAGACAATATTATTTTGTGAAATCAATGATGACAATACGACAATACCTTAGGATATGTCCTAAAAGCACCAAGGCACACTTTGCCAGCCGAGATAGTTCTGACTGGGTCAATGACGATAGCAACAAACGGTTCCTGGAAGTTCTGGTTCAGCATCTGAGTGGAGACGTCAATGCCTGACAACCAGCAACCATAGCCAGGGTGACTGTGATACCAACCAATGGCATTCTCATGGCGGCCCACCTGAAAATAGCATATTGATTTAAAGAATAGAAAGAAACTAAAGTCGGTCTGCAGTTTTAGCCATGTCCTAAAGGAATTATTACCTGAACATAGATAAAAAGTAGCCTACATCTACATGTTATTTTGATATATAACCTATATTTATTTCTTTATTTACACACACCAATTTACATCTACTGTTACAGGACTTGCCTAATGCCACAGATATTTGTACCAAGTTGCATCAAAAGCCATTTATCTAGTAGTTTTTGCTTCAGGAACAAACATCCACACTTCCATACATACAAACTTTCATATTTATTATGTATTAAGTAGCATTAGGTAGATAACTACTCAATATTATGTTAACTACCTTGCATACTCTTTAGTTTCAAAGACATAATCTAGTTCACCTGTTTGGCAGCTTCAATATAAGCAGTCATGTACTCATAGGCCTGTGCTTGAGCATTCACGCGGGTCTCTGTACCTTCCACTGGCAGGGCAAACGAGTCCATCACTATCATAGTGTTTGCATCAACTTTTCCTGTAAATTATTACAAAAGTAAGGTAAGTTAAGGCTTGTAAGTACTGTGATTGATGTGTAATGGTTAAAGAGTGGTATTATACCTAAAAGTAATCCCATGACTTCCAAAGTTCCTCCTGATCTCGCATGCATCACCATTTTGAGCAGAGCCAATGCAGATATTTTGATATCTTTGAAGAAATGTGGACTGCAAAATAACAAATTATTACAATCTTTTTATTCAACAAACTACCTTACTTTTAAGGAATTACATTCAGAATAGATGAATATCTTACTCTTTTTCCCATGGTTTAGCAGCTAGAATGTCTTGTTGTTGCTTTTTGTCGTAACGATAAATTTCGTCCACACTGGATACGGATTCTATATTATTGGACATAACCCATGTTTTTTGGGCGATTGATGACTGCGAATCGGCACTGGTGGATGCCATTTTGCAATACTTTGAACAATTTACTTAATACTCTGAAAAATCGAAATATTTTGAACAAGAGAAACAAAAGCAGAAAATGCTGCACACACAAGACACAATGACACAATGGCAGCGTATTGACAGTGACACTGACTGCTGCTACTGACAGCACTGCAACGACGTTTCCAAAAAAAACCCTTTTAGGGTTCGAGTAAAAAGCTTTTAAGTTTATGAGGTGCCACGAACCCACGAGCACAACGAGGCAGCTGCTGAAGCACTCGGTAGGTTTGAATTAGGTGAAAAATTAAAATATTTAGTTCAATGGATATGCTGTAAAAATATTATAATTGTTAGATTAATTGCTACGCAGTTTCTGATAATTTACAAGCACAGGAGCTAGCCAAGCTAAACTTTTCGTATATTTCGATGAAAGAAGAAATTGAATCATACGGTGGTTCATACATTCCAAAAGAATGTACGGTATTTGTATTTGTTAGGTGCCGAATGAACCGCAGCAACATGATAGGATTTACGCTACCAAATTACATCCGCGCCGTTACTGCCTTCTGCTTCAATTCCCTGTTGCCTGATAAGAGGATAGGACAAGACCATTAAGCCCCACAGCAAAACTCTAAGCACCTTGTTATAAAACGTGGTCTTAAAAGGCACTAGGTACCTACTAAGTATAGACTTTTAGACCACTTGATTAAAACCAAGATTATGAATTAAACCTGGTACTAGCCGGTAAGTACTTTTTTAAGATCTTGTTTTATTTTAAGTCGGTAAGACTTGTTAACTTTGCGTAAGATTTATGTTAATGATGACGCGATGACGTCATAAAAATCTGCAATAACATTACGGGGCTTTCTAAAAACTTACATCAGCCGGTTGATCAAAGTTCTAAGTACCGGCATTCATTTCATCATACAACATCATAGCATGACTCATAAAATCAAGAGTCGGAAACATTAGTTAATTTAATAAATGAAAACTCAGAATTGATGGCATATTAACAACGTATTTAACAATAGATCGATATTTTCTATTCTGCGTTATCAAAGAATTTTAAAAGTAAAATCAATTATTAGAATTTTCATCCTTATCTCTGCTATGTAAATTACTATAGCACTATTTCACCCACCAACATCTGTTCAAGTGACGTCAGATTTTCTGTCTCTGCCCACTGAGTACTACAAGATGCCCTTTCCTTGTCTTGCATGCAATCGGCCCCATTTTGCTAACGCCCCCTTGATAAGGTTCAACCAATCAGAATGAACCACATACACATTTTCGAGAATCGAGAGAATTCATTATTTCTCGTTGAGAATCCGAACATGTACGACGCAATCGGTAACAGCTCGCCCGCGAGGAAATATCATATAAAAGTGCTATAGCAAATGGTTGATACGGAAACGCTAATATTATGTTAAAGTTAAGACACTGAATAATCGTCAACTACCGGTGTTGTGGAGTGTTTGTTTATAAGGTGTGTTTATACAAATCAACAAGATGAGCGCCCCTATAATCATCACGGTGCCTAACAACTACCTGGCCATGGAGGCGGTCGAGGAGCTGGAGTCCAAGGTGGTGGTGGACCTGCCTTCACCTGCGCCCTCCAGGAAGCGCCGCCTGGACCACTTAACATGGGAGGAGAAGATGCAAAGAAAGTGAGTCATTAATAATTTTGATGAAACATTGCTTGCGTGTCGCGTAATGCCTTTGTAGACAGGGAGGTCAACTTATAGTGGTGTTGATCGTACAGTGACATCTCGCAGTTACTAGATTATTCTTTATTGTTGTTTATGCAGCTGTTTAGTGTATCAAAAATAGTGAACAAATTAAAGTAATAATGGTATGATATAACGATACATAAGCACAAATTCATAAAATACAAATCATGTAAAATTTCAATTCTGAATTTTGCACACTGCAGCAATTCCAAAGAGTAATGACCTCACGTACCGTTATGTACAGTTACGTACAGCGAGTTAACACTTACCACCTTCAATAAACACAATTTAGCGACAGCAAATTGTTATATCTAGTTTGTTTGTTTGTTTATTAGGAAGCTGAAGAACCGCGTAGCGGCTCAGACTTCGCGCGACAGAAAGAAGGCGAAAATGGATGAGATGGAGAGTCGGATTAAATACTTCATGGACATGAATGAGAAGTTAACGAGTGAAGTTGAGAGCTTGAAGGCGCTGAACGAGCGTCTGTTGAGCGAGAACGCTACGCTACGCAGCGAAGCGGCGGCGGCGCGGACCGTCGCGGGGGCCCCTAGACCGGCAGAGTCTACTCCTCAGCAGAAGGAAGGGCCCCCGCCGGCGATCCGCGCGGCGCGCCTGCTGCTGGCGATGTGTCTCCTCTCGCAGACCTCCTCGCACACTTCGACTCCGACGAGTACCTCGATACCCTCACTCAACTTGCAGACTCCCTCTTCAAAGAAATTGATGCAAGTGCTGCAGGAACGCCTCAAAATGTAAGTCCAGAAATCAAATAATTGTGTATAACGGCTTCTGTTGCAGACTGTACACTATTGTAAAATTTCCTGTTTGTCACAATAAAATTTACCAACTTCCTGTTGGCTTGTAAAATGTGAAACTTTCCACTATTAATGACTGGAAATTTTCGCCTAAATATGACTTAAATAACGTGTGTTGTACAAAACATGGCTATCTGTTATCAAAACTGACCTAGATGATGTAATGTGGCACAAGCATTGCATCATTAGATACAGGTAGAAAGAGTCCAAAACAACCAGTTCTAAACCGGTTTGTTATGTAGGTAAATCATGAATGCAGTTTATGTCACTGTGCATTTTACTCCTACTGCAAATGACACCATAATATTATCAGATTTAAGATTCATATGTGAAAAGCAAATTGCTTATAAATCCTTTCTCTTGTTCTAGGACACAATCAGGCAAACTGGAGAGTGCATTGAAGGAACTAAAGTGGTGGGGACCCCAGCAGAGCACCTGGAATCCAGTGAAGGTGCAGTCGTAGACATGAAGCATGACGTCGACAGGATAATGTCCCAACATTCCTATGCGCATCCTTACAAACCAGAGATTGTTGTCACCGACACACAAGAAGTACAAATTAAAGAAGAGAACAATGACAAAGGAGACATGTTCTATGCGAGCTGTGATGAAGCCAATGACTGCATCACGATCGAAGTGCCATGTGAGGAACATGTTGAAGAAACTCCTCTACAGGTTACAACAGACTTTAGCTCCCTGACGGACAATTGTCCGGGGATCACTCTGGAGTGTGACATGAAAATGCTCTCTCCTATGACCATGTCACCTAAATCTATAGAGGAGAATCTTGGCCTGTCCCCTTCGCACACGATCCTGAGCTCAGACCTGGGTTACGAGTCATTGGCATCACCACTCAGTGAGCCAGAATCTATGGACTTGTCAGACTTTTGGTGCGAATCATTTTCAGAATTATTCCCCGGTCTAGCGTAGAATGTTTCTGCATCACGACTCCCACCAAAGACTGACTAGTTTATAAGTTTTAAGTTATTGAATCTATGTATGTACTATATTGTTAAGTTATGAAATGACAAATTTAATTAGGGTTTGATCACCTGTTTATTGTTAAGTAAATGTTTTTTAATATATTATAACAAATTATAATTTAGTGTTTAGTTAGGATGCACATAGGTTGTAAGTAAATAAACAATGTCCTGTCGAACTTTGTTGTTTTATTTACTTGGAATTTTATCTTCATTGTTTACAACAAAGAACATCTACTAAACTACTTACCTACCTAACATACATTTTTGCTACAATCAGTGTGGCTACATAGTTTAGTTGTAACTTCATAGTTTTCATTTTTTTATTCATTGGAGATCATTGATAAATATAGAGTCCCAAACGATAATTTATTATTTTTAGAATGATATAAAGGTAGGTATCAAAAAATTATGTAACGCAGCCGGAAGCATCCGACCCCAACATAGATGGGTAAAGGCTAAAGGGCTCGGAGGATGAGCCGGAAGCATCCGATTTCATTAAAATGATAATATCAATTTTGAACAGCACATAATGTGGACTGCGACGTCAACGCCTATAGATAAATTCACTACCGAGTTGTTGCCTTGAAATGAAATAATACAAAGCCGTGTAAATACTACTCACTATATCAAAAGTGTCGTCTGAATTTTCCAGTATCTTACATATACTACATTATGTCGATAAGCTAATTAGTGAACTCATCCTTATCACTAATTACTTATCGTTAAATACGTTTTATCGTGTCTGGGCGGTTTTTACACTTCTCACTTATCAGCACTGACTATTGATATCTAATTAAGTCCATTTTGTATAGCAATGTAGATATAGACAATTGAAAGAAACCGGAGTTACCCACGTTTGTTATGATATTTTTGGGGAATCCCAAGTCCAAAATTCGTGTTTGATATTTTTCCCAATTACCAGAGGTCAATTTGTATTGGTTCGAGAGGATAATTTAATTTGCATAATATGTTGGTAGATAGTAGTTTTTTTTGAACTTATTTTTGATTAGCTGCAATCATTGTTACTGCCAACAAACCCATACGACGAGGTTTATGGAGAATGTGGTGCAGAGTGTACCTAAGCTAGTCATGAGTGCCATGCCCCAGGTGAGTGGTGACTGACCAACTGACACAATTGTGTAGCCAGAAAACTTTTGCTCAGATGATTCATTCACTTAAGTAGGTTCCTACCTAGAAGCAGAAATCGTGTTTTGCCTATGAGTATGGGGATGTGTCATGAGTATGATGAAAGCCAGTCGTGATAAATAGCATGGATGATGCAAAAAAATCTATGTTTTGAATAGAAAATAGATAAACTATGTAAATAAACGCGGATATTGATGTATGATATAATCATATTGATATGTCTAAGAACCACCGCTGGGACCCTATCTAGGTCTCATTAAACGTATCCGTACATCCGGTTAGGTACCACAGACACACGTAACGTTTATAAGTCCTGTCCTATCCATATATTCATCGATGTGCTGCAACATGTCATTATTTATTTAATAACAGTCTAGTAGTATCGTTCAAGGGGATTCCTGGAAACGCCCACTGTCCTTCAGGCTTCAACGTTACTGATAATGCCAAATTCGGACCTGAATTTGTAGACACAGCTGTCTACAAAAAATATTAATATTCTACAATACATCATCATGAAATTCAACACAATCAACACCTTATTTTTATACTAAGTCTTTGCAAATAAAAGTAGGTACCTACTACATATCGAACACATTAAAACCCATTACTTAAATAAAACTCCATACCAGTTTGAGTACCTACGTAAACGGCTCGTATATATTTCTTTTTATGTATGTATGTTGCATGGCTATTTTGTGTCAATTTTCAGTACTGATAAGCACTGAAACAAAGTTAAATGCTGTAATGCTCGGTTACATATGCATGAGGATAATTAAATGTATGTCGATGTAGGTATCTAGAAATACAGCAAAGTTCTTTATTTCTATTTATTGAGTTTCTTTTTTTTAAAGTAGTAAACTTGTTATATCTCAGTCATTGATCTATCTTTTCGTGAGCTCATCAAACGTTTTTACCTGTATGTACCTAAGCATGACGCAAATAAAATTGACCTTTCCTTATGGATTATATATTTTCTAGAAATCTAAATATAAAACTTCAATTCACTTTTTCTTAATCCGATAAGTATGTATCAAAATAGAAGTCTTGTCTGTGGTTGTTTGTAGATGTCGAATAAAAAAATACTATACTTATATGTAGGTACAAAATTCATATTAGTTATTTCTAAGACGTATTTTCTTGTTAGCGAACTGCGAGTGGGAATGGAAATCAATAGTGACATGAATTATGCACACCCACCTGTGTTAGCTACATTATTATGTTTGAACGGTGTAGGTCGATTTAATGATAACCAGTTGTCAATTTTCAAAAAATATAGGTGTTTACATACATACAATACCTTTTAGAATTGCATAAATTGACAAAACGGGTGTTTTTTTTTCGTGAGATATGAAAGAGTAAGTACCTAGACTAGAGGGTTAGTAAAACCTCGAATAAAAAAACAGCATTAAAAAAACATTAAATATATTTGTTAAAATATTACAGATTCAATAAAATCGTGTCTCATAGATTACATTTTCGTACGGTACGTTATTACGTTACTAACTAGCCACGGTTCGCCGGCTGCATTCATTATCGTTATCAAGCGGGCTGAAGCGATAAACTTAGTGCTAACGCTCACGAACCAACACAAAACGTGTTGAAGTTACAATTTTATTGCGATATCGTTGTTGCTATTGAGATAACATATGTTTTTTTCCTTACGTTAAGGAAAACTTGATTAGTCATTTGTTTTTGTATAATAGAGGTAAAACTGTTATTTCCTCTTTCGTGTATTTAAATGGCGATTAAACAAGTTTTATTATAATTTTATAATGTATAATATAAATTTGAATTTGAATAAGTTCTACGCTGCTAAATAGGCTAGTTTCCTAAAAAATAATAATTAGTCCGTCTTGTAGATTGTCCAAAATTAAGCGATACGTATTTTTTCTTTTTTAAATTGGATCAGAACTTGTTAAGATATAGCGTGTTAAAGTTGAGTGTGACGTCACAAGTTGCTACAATTTTCAGGACACTGTGACGTAAAAGGCCCCCACTCCTAATTTTTGAAGTGTATTATCTTTGTCATTTTATGTTTAATTAAAAAAAGAAAAAATACGTATCCAATATTTTTTGATTATCTAAAAAGCGGACTAAATATTATTTCATTATTTCGACCCTGGACACTACCCTATTGTTGGTGTGGGACCGTGAGCGCCAACCTTTATAATCCAGCTCGATACGTTTGGCACTTTCTAACGAAGTTCGAAGCAATAACGTAAAATGGAGTAATAAAAATATAATAACAACATAGCAAATAACTGTACAGCGTAACGCTAATGGAAGATACACAACTTATCGATATAATTGAGTCGGATCGATTACATTACTGAAAGCGTATAACATAAATTATAAAAATGCAAGTAAAACTATCGGATTGTCATAGCAGCACTATTATTCGTTCCATAGAGAAACACGACGGATGATATCGACCATCATGTGAAATCCATCAATGCGTAACAAATTCAATTTTTAAATAGATTTTGCTGAAATCGTATAAGTTCGAGCGATTTTGACTTTTATTACATCGACGTAAGACACAGATTCAATAAATTCCAAATCATTTTAATAAACTGCAGAACTTTCGAGAGTCATACAAGTACTTCATATTAAAATCCGTCGTGTTTTCCTTAATCAAAAATTGCATACTAAGCCTTATCTAAATCGAATGTCTGAGACATATTAGACCGTACATTTGTAGCACTATTTGCAATAACATTTCCAAAATTTGTATCCTATCTATTCTTAGAACAATTTTTAGTTTTAGTATAAACACTATACTTAATTAGTTTAAATCACATGCACTAGTAAAAACTACATCGATATTTACTAGACTGTTATACTGTGAGCTTTTAATTTTTGTTAAATTTCTTTTTTATTCACATCTCACTAGGTTGTATGAACATTTTTATACATTATAAATAATTGTAATAAACATACATCTATGTATGTATGGCTGTGATCATTTTGTACGTTCAATTGTGTTTATCTAATTGTCAGACATTAGTCCTGTGTCTAATATAATTATTATTTTATTTATCTACTTGTTTTATAAAGGAAATATTTTAGAAGTACATCATCAACTTTTTGAACTCGACTCTTCTGAATTACGCATTTTTTGCTTGTGATAAGTATAAGAAAATATCCGACTATAGTCTTGAACAGGGAAACGCTAGAAAGATAAGTTTATAATATAATTATGAGTCAAGATTTCATCATTTTCTGATTTGCCTTATTCCAAAGGTTTTATTCTGAAATAAAATATAAAATGTCTTATCGTTCTGAATAGTATTCAAATTATCGCTGTGTATAAACCTATATGCCATTATCAGAAACCTTGAAAATTTACGCAGTTATCGGGAATTTTAAAATTGTAATTAAAGAAAACACCCGTGCAATAAAATTGAAATAATGGTATATTTTATTATTAGACCTGCTTATCTTTTTAATTATTACAGGTGTAATTGTAGGAATATTAAAGAAGGTTGTAACAAAAGAAGTCGTGATGTACCTCATGAATATTTTATCTTGTCGTTTTATTTATCCAATTGGCAATATCATTCGATAAAGAATTATTTACATTTTGCTTTGTCCTTGAAATAATCTCATTTTTTATATATTTCTAGACCATTCATACGCGCGTGTCATCATATCATTAAAATGATAGGTTGAAACAGATTTTTATAACATAAATAAAGTTAGTGATTCATTACATGTTACGACGTAAACAGCGATATTAATATCATACATTTATCTTGTATGGCACTAGCCCGACTTACAGTCGACACTTAGTTATAATAATTAGAACCTTTGCCTTCATTTGAACATTTCACATTAAAAATACTGCAATCATAAATCGATATAATCGATCTGCATTCTCATTGCCATTCGTTATTTATTCATATATCGAACGCTCACAGTTCAAAGACAATCGCTAATCGATATCTACTTAGAAAGTTTGAATATGGAACGTGTTCGACGGTCCTGCACTGTGACGTCACATGTCATGTTTTAACCGAAGAGTTTGTCGAAGCACGTGTGACAGTAAGGCTTGTCGTTTTGTTCTTTAAAGGTTCCTTTGTTGAGTTGTCTGAGGCAGAAGGCGCAGACGAAGTGTTCGGGATGGAACTTCCTGAACATGGCCGTGATGCAGCGGCCTGCGATGGGCTTGTGGCATCCAGCGCAGAGAGAACCCCGCTTCCCATGGTAATGAGTCTCGCAGTAAGGCTGACCTTCATGCTCGAAGAACGAACCACCGTGGAATGGCTCACGGCATTCCTGAAAAAAGGAAATATAATTTTTAAATTTATTTTCATGACATACAAAAATAATTCTGACAGCCTTGAAAAGTTGGAGTTTCGATGAGGATGTAAACTGTAAGGATATGACGCAAGACTGATTGACATCAAATCATAACATTCGTAACAGATAATATTTCTTCCAACAACACATTAATCAATTTTAACCCGGAAAATCTATTTTTTATCGTTGTAAGACAGCGAAGGATAAAATCGTTGGGTATCCGCCACCACTACAGATAACCGATTTTTTTCAAAATAATATACATAGGGTCATTAGGCAAAAAATTGAATGCAGATAGTAAAAGCGGTGTTTTACTAGTCTGTTATGATTTCAAAAATAATTTCAAAAGAACGCCATCTTGCTTGTTTCTATTATAGTGTAGTTTAGAGAAACATAGATGGCGTTGCGTACGCTTGTGGTCTGGTTACTTTCAACACAACTACGCGTGTATGTGTTATTGTGTAAAGTGTGTGTTGTACCGAGTTCGAGAAAAACAATTCTAACCCTGATCCACTTTTATGTAGGTCCATAAACCTTTTAAAATATAAACAATAGTGGCGACAGAAATAAACTGTGTTGAGATATTAATAACAAAGAAAGCTCTTACATGTGTTTATTATGATAACTCCTGAGTTTCCTATTATGACTGTTTATAGACAAAATAATTAAATATCTTATATGATCGGTTGTATGACGACCTCGATGGCGTAATGGTCACCATGCCGGACTGCCGGATTTGAGGTCCCGGGTTCGATTCCCGGCTCGGTCGACATTTGTGTGATGAGCATGCTTGTTGGCCGTGGTCTGGGTGTTCCAATATGTATTTATTAAATGTATATATGTAACTATATGTAGTTTATCAGTTGTGTTGGCACCCATAACACAAGTTAATTAATAACTTACCATGGGGCTAACCGACCGTGTGTGAAAAAGATGTCCCGACATTATATTTATTATTTATTATATCGGTTTCTGTACCAAGAAAACATTTTATGGGATTTTGTGACGGGATGAATGTCAGTTGTAATTATTTATATACGTAGCAATGTTGATTCGAAGGTGAAAATACTATAGGCTTACATACTTATGGATTTACGTTTTGCATTTACTAAATCAACAAAATTGAATGAAATTACAATAAAAAGTTAAAAACCGTACATTTTACATTCACAAAGGAGTAGTTACGTCATCGAATGTTATTTTCATATGCTGGACAATTATCATTTGGCGGGAATCCATGAAAATGTCACATTAAACCATGAGAAAAAAAATACAACTAGTATCTTAGTGTAATGACGTGAGAAATTATGTTGTCAAACAACTACATTATGTGGAACATAAAGACTTTTATTTACGTATATTTTATGTACTTTAGCTACGTATAGATCAGATTCAGTCTTAGTAGGCGTGGTTTAAGACACGAAATGTGAGAATATCTTCTTTTTTCAGTCGGTTAAGTATGAAGAAGTGTAAGATACTATGATAGATGCATAGTAGTTATTGGATTTATTGATGTGTATTATTGATTTAATTCTTGGTACTATAAAAGTAAAATTGATTGTGTGATTTTCAATCCTACATGTTTTATATTTACTTAAGTGGAACGTAAGGTAAGTGTGCAGCAAATTAGACAATAGATAAACAGTATTTTGAGCTAAAATATATTTGGCAACAAACAATTATTTTTCAGTCTCATTACAAGCCCAAATTGCCTAAAAGACAAGAGAAAAAAAACAGCAAACAGGCTGGCTTCAAAACAAAATGGCGCGCATTTCATCGGCGCGTACTCGTAACATTTCTAAACATTATGCGCATTACGCAATAGGCCTGGCGTGCTCCCGAGTTTCAGTTTCGTAACTATAACATCTTATAGCAATATTATTGAGCATTAAACTTGCACTATTACCCTTAATTCGTCGTATATTAGTGCGCGTAACGACTGATTTAAAAATAGAACGGTTGGTGTAAAAATAGTCTTTAATCCAATGGCCCATAAACAAAATTGTGATTGCTACCAGCCGGTGTGGCTGCAGACGTGCTCGTGACGTCATTGTCCACTACTATTAATAGAAAGTTTGGGAGCCGGGAAACCCTATACTCGGCACTTGACCTGCTCCACAATTTCGTTGCATTTTTCCCGCAACGTCCTTCCCTATGCAAAAAACAATGAGATCCGATGAAAGGTCATTGTCGTGCGCGTACGCACGTGACCTTGAATGCCTGAGAGGGCACATCCGTAATCTCATAGAGTTTTGTATTATTTATATTTTTTTATTTATTTATATTTGTTTTTTTTTTTGTTTCTTTTCTTTTTTATTTTTGTTCTCTTTATTATAAATCTTAGCGTTACAATAATATTACAAAAATATATTACATAAATTAATTTCCCTATCAAGTTCTAAGACTAGAGTGTTGTTTCATTTTAGTGTGTAAATAACATCTGTGTTTGTGTGTCATGTGTGTGTTTTAGATCATTCCCTTGTTCATAACGACGAGCATAGCTGGAAAAGAAATTGGGGGGAGGGGCATTCATATTGAGGGGGGCATGTGTGATGGTGACGTCATCCTTTATTCATCCTCATCGACTCCGACGCATTTAGGGCATACCGGCTTCCCTTCCATGGCATAGAAAGATTTGCCTTTGACAGCCTTTTCGCAGTCCTGTGAGGTAAATTTTACATTAGACATATTTCCAGAATATCCAAAAGATTGTGACTTTTGAATATTTTGGTGTTTATACTTGACCTGGCGTATTGGCGCATTATTTGTAAATATCATCAGCTGACTGCAAAGATTCCTGTGACGGGGAGACTGATACGAACCTTGCATACGAAGCAGTCAGGGTGCCACTGTGTGTTGAGTGCTGAGATGTAGTTCTCCATGATGGGCTTGTTGCAGCCGCCGCACTTCGGCGCGAACATGTCGAAGTAGTCATTGCGGCAGTAAGGCTTGCCGTCCCTCTCGTGGAAACCATCCTCACCGAACTGCTGGCCACACTGAGCACAGAAGAAGTGCTCCGTATGCCAGGTCTTTTCCAGAGCTGTTACGCATTTCTGTAATCAAAAATACACCTTAGCACCCTGTGTTTAAAGTCCAATTTTCCTTGAAGCGGAGATAGTGAAACTAACGTCGAGAATTGGTCCATTGCAGTAAGCGCATCTTGGCGAGAACAGGTTGTGGTAGTCAGGCTCGCAGTACGGCCTGCCGTCGCGCTCGAAGAAGTTCCTGGTGCCCAGCTCCTGGTTGCAGTGAGCGCAGGTGAAGTGCTCAGGGTGCCACGTGCGACCCAACGCGGTGATGACCTGAATCACACAACAGTTCGTCATTCACTACTTTACTAAAATCACATCACACTTTTAGGAGCAGAATTGGATGTCACTGTTTTTCAGTCTTGCTGTGTTTGAGGTCAAATTCTGCTCCCATCACGGTTGGATATCCACCTGTCCGACGATGGGCTTATCGCAGGCGTTGCAGCATCCCTTTTGGGGGGTTTGTACTCCTTGGCGGCTCATGTCTGCTCGAAGGGATCCGAGCATATGCTCTAGAGAGGCGGACTCTGGTTGCCGCGGGTTGCTGCGGTAGTGCTCTTGCCACGCACGCTTTTCGCGATATACGTGGGTACCGCTATCACCTCCTGTGCCGCTCACCTGTGGAATTGAACAAATCTTTATGAGAGGTGTTTCTAAATGCCATCCCAAAGGTCAAATACTTGATATTTGACAATCGGCGTGATGAGTGATGGCAATAGAAACGTGGATAACAGAAGTTGGTAGTGAACTTGATCTTTTACTTGGACTGTAGTGAATATAAAAATTTTCTAAGTCCAAGTAAAAGATCGAAAATTCATCGTAATCCCAACGTACAGAAGTAAACCCGGCCGTTCGTGGTGGATTGGAGCGAATGCCGTCCGAGTGAAATGTTTGTCTATGTACTCTAATATTATAAGCTCGCGTCCCCACCACGCCTGTGATGTAACGCTGGGAACTATCTTTAGCCAGCGGGCAGCGCGCGAGTGCGAGGGAGACCACGCGAGCGCTGGAGGGACGGCTTCTACAGCGGCTGGAAATAGCCGTGGACCAAGAAAGGCGACTTGTAAATATTATAATAAACGGAAAAGAGGAGACTGCTGTAGTGCAGTGTGCCGAGGTGGCCGTGACAGATGCCGACCGATATTAGACCTTAGGGTGGTGATGACTCACTGTAGGTGTTAGTATCTACCATCAAGTCATAAAGTCGACCGAAACGATCCACTGGATTATAAATTGTTAGTTTGCCCAGTAAATACGCGTTCATGAATGAAAAACTTCGTGATAACGTCGGGAGGACATAAACAATGGTATTAGAGGCGGTTATTGCGACGCTACCAGCTCCAATATCTTTTTGGCAGCTGCCGGGATCATCAACCATCCTTTATTTTACAAGCAACCTTGTCGCACGTAATTTTGTATACAATAAAGAGTCATTTGCTTCACTTCATACATTAGCAATTATCTTGGGGACAGTATTGTGGTTTTTACTTCAAAGAAAGTTTCTAGATTCTTATTTATTTTGCATTCAATGCAGTAGCTATGTTACATAAGCTTGCAACAACGAACATGATAATATTTGCATGTATCCAATAAAAATAACGCAGATGCCAAAGATTTGTTTTGGTAATACATTCTGGATAATATCGAGCAAAACTTTCATATGCAGAGGAAAATTTTGGATATAATGAAGATATCTTATGAATTAGTTAAACGTCTAAATTGAGATGGGATCCATCAAACTTCAAAAGCCCTCTATCCTAATGGTTTTAGGAATAAACATGAGATATCCGAAATTATTATGTATGTTAGTAAGTTTACGTATAGTCTACTCTAAACTCATAATTCACGATAACTGAGGGTTTTTGGGCAAGTAATCTGATGGGTTACACGTGTTCATAATATAACTACTACAAGCAGGATTGATGATTATTACATTAGTTACGACCTATGAAGATGATATTCGAGTAGAAATACTCTATGCAAATTTAAACTTCCGAGAACATCATTAGAATGAAAATCTATGGCTCTTGATAAAAGGAAATGTCCTTAATGGAAATTATGAGTCTTCACTCGATACTGGCTTACCAAGGGTATTGGTTTGCCAGGAAGTCAGATTTGCTCCAAGTAAAACCCTGGTAATCAAGTGCATTCAGTTAACATTGGAAGCCAACCCCACCACAATTTGGCAAAAGGATAAGTAGACATTTAGATACTGGCATCAAAACCACTTACTTTGAAATCAGAAAGCGATGCCATCAGATCATCCAACTCCTTAGTAGCATTGGATGCGTGATGATGGTGACGCACCGCCGCCATGGTGGGGGGAGGCTGCTGCTGCGACTGAGCTGGTTCCACCACCGTCTCTTGCACGGTGACTGTCACTTGTTTGGTGCCGGGCCGAGGGAGGGTACCTCCTTGAGATGGCGGGATTGGTGATGTTGAAGCGCGACTGGTGGACAAAAGAATATATTATTTCGATTTGAATGACGCGTTGGAGGTGACTAAAGGGAAGAACGTCATAAGGGAAACATAGAAAATCATGTGCCTATTGCATATGTAACTCGCTTCTTCAAACTATTTTCTATGATTAATCGATTCCAAAAGATTTTCTATTTCATTCAGTTCTGTTACATACTTCCGAATCAATCCTACTTCATGTGATCATAAAACGTATCCATTTACAATAGTGACGTCACAACATAAAATACGATGGCCGTGATTGGTCGAGATGTCATCCATCTGTTGTTTATAGAAACCAGTTATAAATGACTCCAGTAGGTACAGTACAGAGCTATTAGGGATTGGCCCGCGAATGCAGTGCGTCTTAATTCCCTAAATAGCCGATTGTCCTTCCAAAACGATTATTTATTTAGTAGTTAATCTACGTCTCGTGGATGCATTTGTTACTATGGCATGTACAGGGACTGACTTTACATAGGCTGGTAATTAGAAATTAAATTATCAGTATCAGTTTTGAGATCTTTTGTATAATTGAGGTGATTGAATCTATTGGCTTTTTTTTAGTTCGAATTTAAATCCTTTTAAGGGTTTCCCAATAGATGTCATTAGACAACCATATAACAGGAATATAGGTTTTATATAGGTACAGCAAGTTAAGTTAATCACCGTTAACACACGGCCATCAAATGCGGCCAACTGAAAATGAAGCATATAATTTCAACCGACATTAATTGCCTAGCAGCACTGGATAGACAATACAACAGGATATCAATCTGGAAATCGCATAAAGAGCAATAGTGCCTATTCATAGCAATATTCTAGGAAATTGGGGGCTTTTAGCCAGTCAATTGTAGTTTATAAACATTTCAATTCAAGAGCTGGATTCGATAAACGAAAGCTCATGCATGAAGTGTATGATGTGGAATGGGCAGCACTAACACTGAATGCATTAGTTCATTTTCAGAAGGCGACAATGATAACAAAAATTTAAAAAATGTGAGGAAAACTTTTATGGCGGGCCAATGGCTTTCATGATTCCACAGGTTAAGGTATACTCGTATATGTATCTAGATGTCGTATCTACTTGACTCTCAATCTATCTTTCTAGCCTCATGTATCATGTCTCTCTCTCGCATAGCTGTCACATCCAGTTGTCAGTAACAAGTTAAAATACGTGTTTCTTTTCAATAGTCTCATGTAACATGTCCGTCTTGACACAAGATTTCAACGATTTTCCATCAGCACTTTCATCCCTTAAAGCCGTCTCTGTCCACATCTAATGTGTTTTAGTAAATAACACGGCACATACGTTAGGCAGAAACTCAGCGGCAGGTGCGATTATCGTCCGTTAGCACATAAATACTAATTAGCGGGCGGAAACGTGCGCCAGAGTCGCTCAACCATGCCAAAAACAATTATTTTACATTGTCAACCTTTGTTGTGGATTTTCAATAACTTTGATTTATACTTGAGTGAGTTATGATGTGTAAAACTTCATGCTCTCATCGAAACTTTTGTAGCTGAAATTTGTTCCTTTTTTTTTCAACCAGATCGGCCAAGCCTGATGTTATTTTTCTGTTGTTTGTCATTGTGATAAACATAATTCTGGGGCTATGTCATATGCTGTTTTATGTAGATTCATTTTAAAAAGGGCTGGTTCTGCAAGTCGTTCTCAGTTCTCAAACTCTCTGAACCCTAACCAATTAAAATGAAGATCTAGAGCACAGATATCTGCCGTGTCTTCAAACGTTTAAGATGCTAACTCCCATAACAGTTTATCATAATCTTGGCACGATTATAGCAACATATAATGTAATCAATGTCAAGGTAAAATCTGATAATCCATCTAAAATAATCCCTCATACCAGCCTTTGAAATTTACGACACGCAGAATACATTTGGCGTAACCATCTTCATATAAAGCTCTCTGAGATGACATTAACGATATCAATAATAGTCTTAATCGCAAAGTGCAAGGTTAAGACTTGACTTTCATACTGAAGTGTTAATTTGATCTTGAAATGTTAATATGTTGCGGTCGTTTAGTGAATCACTAACGTTGACTGTAAGAGGAAAAGGTCTATTAAATTACTGATGAAATAAAATTGTACTGTGTACTAAAACTGAATGAAAATCACTAAAGGGGGCAGTTGGTATGGTTATAGTTACATGGTGCAAACCCCCTCTGTGGGTAATGAACAGCCATGAGTCCGTATTATATACCGACTATGTGTAACAGGACAGGTCTCTAGGGACCCTTTGTGTCTTCAATATGCTTCAAATACTGGTTTACTCATAGTGTATGCGCCCTGTAAGCGAGTAAGAACAGCAATCTATCCTTCTTCAAAATTTGTAGAAATTAGTTTCAAGTTTTCACCACGTCCTAAATGGCTTTGCATTAGGATAAGGTATCTGGCAGTGCATTGACTCTACTGCCAATAATGTTATACATTATAAATGAGTCGATTCAGAGTTCAATTACCTTGCTATCAATTGAATTATTGAATCGATTTTCTCCTTACTACTACGTCTGGATCCCATCATGTTTTACAACATGTTGCTTGACGCAAGTCCGAACACTGTCAACATGTTTATGTGTTGGTTGAAAACTTTTATTAATGTACTCCGTCTGTCTTTTTAGACTGACAAGGCAATATTACGAGACAGAGACATTATAAACTTTATTATGTACTATATATTGTGCATATGCCTGCCGGGTCTGCGACTGCGCTGAAAGAGTTACCACTCTTTCGAAGAATCCCGCATTAGCACATACATAAAGGGCATAAGAAGGAACATGATGGGTTTTAGTCAGTAAGAGTCACAACGGGAGGGGTCAATTGATGATATCCCATAAAAAAATAAAAATATATGTAGTACGCATCTATGTAGTTGAAGGTATAATTTATAATGGAAAGACAGGTACAGACAGAACAGCCCTTTTCCAGAAATAGAGACTATAAGGTCAGGTTGAAGCAGTGACATTGACAAATATTATTAGTTGAGTCAAATCCAGGTCATAAACTAGTAATCCAATATTTATTACAGCATTCGAGTATATCGGTCGATATATAAAAATATTCCGTTCAACGGATGTAGTGGATAGCTGCCAAAATCCGATGATGAAAAATTGCTTGAAAAAACACGGTTTGCTTTCAGAATCAGATATTGTACGGTCAGGGACGAAAGTTATATTAACACTTTGGCGGATTTATTAATAGTGACAATTGGTAATAGAAACCATGATTGTCATCGCGTTCATTATCATTTCATCACCCAAGGTGCTTGCACTCAACGCTTAAGTATATTTTCGGGACCATCTAGCTTCATAATCTAGGAATAAATCAATCTATCACTCTACTATGACTGCCACGTGTAAAACAACATTTTATTTTTCTATACTCCATTCAAAATAACATTAGACATTTAAGTAAACCTTTTTTACTGTTTGTTCAACCGATTTTGACTTCTATTCCGTAGACAAAAGAACGGAATTGAAAGCAAAATAGTGGTTACAATACCAAGTATTTACTGCAGCCGCCATTAATCATACTACTAACGCAATAGAAGTCAAAATCGGTTGAACAAACAGTAAAAAAGGTTTACTTAAACTAATGTTATTTTGAATGGAGTATAATTTTGCTTTACAGTAAGTACTATATTGCCGACTGTACTTCAGAGTACGAGTTTACGATTTGAATATAAAAATATGTTCTTATTTTTTACATGGCTAGCCTTTTTACTGTTCACGGCCTAGACCCATATTTCTGGAGGGTTTTAGAGGTCGCAGTCAAATGCGATACATTTCCTTCACTAAGCATCACCCTCGGTGGAAAAGCAGCCTTAAATGGCTATCAACACATATCTGTGCCTATCTAGCACAGGGATAAATTCTGCTCTGACTGAAATTATGATACAAAACATTTTGTCAGCAGCACATTCACGCAAACAACTGAACATTGCACAAAGTGTATGTTGGTGTAGATCACGCCTCCCAGGTTTATTAAAGACAGATTTTTTGCTTTTATTTTCAGTCAACATGTTTTTACATTGTCAAGTGCGGCTAACATTAATCAGTATACAATTTCGAACACTCAAAAATTGCGTGCAAAGAGTTTGGTGAGTTGAAAATGACTACGGTGTAGAGATATCAGAAAGTTGACTTCCAGAAAAGGTAGAAAGAAAAGTCATAAGTGGCTGAAGATACCGTGTAACTTTTTGTATAATATCTACTACTGAGTAAGTTTCCTTTATAAATTGAGTCAATCATTTATAACATCAAAGAAAACACCAAGAATATTGCTTCTTGCGGAAACCAGACTGTCCCTCAGGATTCCGGAGTGTAGCCACTGAAGGGGCGATTATAATAACAAAACACTGTGATGACGTCATACCGTGCTATATGTGCGCGCGTTACAAAAATAGGTAGCAGTTTTCACACGGCCCCGTCGACGGCCCACGAAACGATACAATATCTGGTCATGATTATTTGGGTTCCGTGTAGGTTTCTACCAGAATATTTAGGTACATCATCATCTGCCTAGCCTTTTCCCAACTTTGTTTCGGTCGTAACGTACCCGTAACGACTGCCACAGATGTTCAATGATAGTCGGGACCAACAGTTTAACGTGCCCTCCGTAATTAGGGACAGATAGGTACAAAAATCGAAGCTTAAGCTCTTAACTGAATAGAGGCGCTTTAGCTAAAAGCTTTAAGGAAACGACAATCTAGGTATCAGTCATGTATGCAGGATTTGATGAAATAGTTGGATAAATGAAATCAATCCACGCAGTCGAAAAGGAATTTCCGGTAAAATCGCCCACGATATCAAAGAATAGAAATTCAACAAAACTAAAGATTCAGTTACAGTAAACTATGACTCTGTGCCACTACCAGAACAACTCAATGCAAACAGAAAGTCTTATTCGTCACACAATGATAGCTTTACCGATACTAGTAAAGAACGCCGATTTACCGAAAATAATACATAGTTCTAAAACACAACATTAGGTTTTAAAATTCCTGTAATTGACGAGCTTTGTGAAAGCTAATAAATTTGCTTGCACGTAACAATTCCTCTTCATCACACTATTTGTTTGTGGGCTTATTGCCAGCTCAAAATTCGCTCATTGCTTTTGTATGGAATTGCTCAGTTGCACATGCATTTATTAGCAAGTGCACGAGTTAACAGTTCCTATATCCGTAATGACATGACTGCCAATTCTATAAACAAAAGTTACGTACATATTAAAGTGGCGATTAATATCAACAATTTATGTAATGCGAAAGATAGTGCAGGACGGAATTGGGGTTTTATCATTCGATTTATAAGATCGATAGCGATCGATAAGAAATGGTGAAAGAAAACAATAGGCGGATATGACCGATTGATAATAGCAATTAGGACAGATAGAAAAGTTAAAGAGCCAGAAAAGTTGGTCATATTAATTTGAAAGATGGTATTCACGAAGACATGGTCTTTCTTGTAGGTTCTTCTCCGTGGGATCCACTTTTAGGAACCTTGTAACTATTGTCTGACTTTTCATGAGAGAGAGAGAACTGTTTGAAATAAATACTTTTCAATTTGACTTACCCGGGTAATTAGGATCTTTTCATTATTCCTACTACTAGTAGACTAATGTGTTATTTACAATATATCAACAATATTAATAGAAAATGCGACGTAGTAATACCTCCCAAGAATTGGCAATGTTATTAAATGTCATTTCTTATTACAAATTCTAACAGATGCAATGTTTAGACATGTGTGTATGTTTTGGTGCATCCTAAATTGCAATGATTACATTATTTCTATTAAATTATTTTAATGGAACGTATTTATGTAATTTTAAATGAGAATTATGGTATTTATGGGATTAAAGACGATTATAGTATAGAATATGATTATTGCTCGCAAGTATTGCTTATGCAAAATGGGGATTGAAAAAGTCTTCGACTATAGTTATAGATTATCAGAATTACTTTGTCCCATAGTAACAACTGTTATCATCAGATCACAATCAGACAAAATCCTGAGGAGAAGAAGACCAAATTGTAGACATATCCTATATTGCAAATATAAGGTTTGCAGTGTTGGAATCGGTGCTCATGTCTTCACGGAAAAAAACATAAAAATGTGTGATTTAGAATATGACATTGTGTATTGTTGTTTCAGCAGGTCAACCAAAAAGTCGTAAGACAACAAGAAAACTTTTACAGTAGCAATTAAAACATTTTCAACCAGTGTTTATGACCGTTAACCTAAAAACTGAGGCCACAAATGGCTAGTTTACACACATCAAAGAAAGCCATAATTTAAATATGTACCAGCATAAAACACAAGTTTTACGTACATAAAAGAATTAACATATTCATGTGTTTGGCAGCGTTAATAAGGTTTTATTTATGGTTGAAACAATTCCTGGCATTAGTTATTTGTTCTAATGACATGTGGAAACTTTTTTCATTTTACTCCTTGTTAACTTAATTTTGGCGTGAACGATATTTTGGCAGAGTGTGAAAAACTAGAGTGGGTGTGTCAACGTCCGAAATAAATTGTTTGCAAAAATGCTGTCGTTTTTATTCAAACTTTTTTAAAGTAAAAAAAAACTTTAAGAACTTTTTGAATATCTTCAATATCTTGCTGTACCTACGACACAATTGATATTCTTTATTAATTGTTAAATATTAAGGAATGCACTTTCAATAATGGACTGCAATAGACTGATATGACGATGACGATTGATAGTCTTAGACCAAACCGACACATGATAGTTGTTTGTCACGACAAAATCTATTTTTTTCTAAGATAATAAATTGTTTTTACGTTGAAACATATAGTGGGAAGTCCGACAGGCCGGTAATAAATTGTCTCGTCTTTTAAAAAACTTTGAGGTCATTGAGTACAAGTTGTTTTAACAGCACTAGGTTACAAATATTACTACTCATTTCTATCCATACTATTTTATATCATCGTGTGTTGAAGTAATCATATATGTATAATTCCAGTATGGCGAAGAAGGATACCTACCTACTTATTAATCGAATCGTTTTGCTCGGATATCGAGACATCATTTGTTATATTGACTCACACGACTACAAAATATATAGATAAAAGAATATAGTTCATAAAAGAAGATCACCAAGAAAAGGTTTAGTCGCGGACATTTTAAGAATGTTCTCATTCAAGTTATTGTTATTTGTAGCGAGAAAATTGGAAGAAATATTTGTCGCACACCGGTGGAATCTCCCCATTAGAGTGCGAAGATCCCAAACAAAAGTAGATTTATTCTAGGTAGAACCATAACTATTATATAATCTGTGGTAGAACTAATCAGAAGTTGAAACTTACCCATTGGGCAGGTCTGCGCTAAGTTGATCGAGCAGAGAGTCCACCGTGGGTCTGGAGGATGCAGGACTGGCTGTGCCATTGGTGCGGGCGTAGCCATTAGATACTGTCAATAACAAAAATACTTCATTAGTAAAAATATACATAGGCGTGCTCTCTAGGTATCACTTAAACCGACGACGTATCGATGTTAGTAGAATCACCTACACAATATCAGTGGATGATCTATTTGATGGTAACGGTCTGACCTACCCTGATGCAGTTTTTAATTTCGCAGTAAAATATTCTGACGTTTAAGTAACCTAAATCGAGATAGCTTATACAAGTCGCTGATGCAATATAATCATCATCAAGTTCTTTCTGTAACAAAATTTCATTCAGTCTCAAATTCCTTGTTACGTCGATGCCTGATCTTTGAAAACATTTCCAAGAATTTCGTTGTATTTCCCAAGATTTATTTGTATGCATACGTAGGTAAATGATATCATTCGTTCAGGAACATAACTCCTTATGTTAGTTAAACGCAGGAAATCTATAAAATATACGTGGAACGAATCGGATTACACATTTTACGTTTTTCGCGGTCTTTATCGGAACTGCAATCGTAAATCCGTTTGTTCAAATGGTTTAATTGATTATTTTACGCAAATACCTGTTAGGATACGTAATCTTAAATATAAATAGTTCTTGTGGAATTCCAGTTATGTATCTAGATTTTTTTTCGATATCCATTTCCTTAGTATTTACAATGTTTCTCAAAGTAAGGGTCAAATCGAATAGATAGGACAATTATCAACTTAACTTAATTATTGCGAAACTTGTGTCATGTCTTTTAAAATTCTTACACTTCAGTAAATACCCAATCATATCGAGTAACCATAAAAACATTTCCTTCAGCAAACGATCCATTTGCAAAATGAAATGATCACTGCTGAAAGCAAGCAGATGCATCTCGAAAGTATGAGATAAATCACAAATATATCTCTACCTCGCGCTTGCATTTTCGTTTCTCAAATCAACAAGCGAATCATAAATACAGCAACATTATTTACGATCGCCGAAACCTTGCTAATACGAGTTACAAACGCATCGAAGTTTCTGGCAACTGTGCGAACATTAAGACCCATATTCCTAGGTTCATTAACATGAACTGCAAAACGTTCATAACTTACAATGTTAACTCAACGCTTTTGTTGTTAACGGCTTGTTTACATACAAGTTTGACAAGTATGAATATGAAAACTGAAATGTATGAAACATTAAAGTTTGTCAAAAATATCGCGTGTTTTGTGTGAAACCAGGTGGAGTGGTCTTGACGGAATTGTTCAATGTCGAGTTGTGTTGAGGAAAAGGAACGCTTGCCAGCAGCTAATGTCTGGCGGTAAAGGTTCTTTACCTTTGAATATAAACACATTAACGTTACATGAGATCATGAAAATGAACGCAATAGAGATCGTTTTAGAAAAAGTAACATCTCATATCAACCATACATTTGAACTCTTAAATCCTTGGGTTAATAGGCCCTAAAGGTAATTGTACTATTAGTCGATAACCCACTGGCTGGCAGTCAATCCATATTTGATGAAATGCCTTAAGTGCCAATTATTGCTATCAGAACACAAGTGAACCTATTAATTTTAAACGATATCTCACGAGGTATATTCAAAACGATTACAGTATAAACTATTCTGTCCAATGATATAAGTCTGTCGTTAAGGGATAAAGCGCCGACAGACAAAGTGATGAAAACGAAATGATCTTGCGAGATGATTCGCAAGCTTGAAGATCAAAGTCAGACGTGTAGGGACAGCAGTAATGTGGGCAGTTATGATCAATGACTTCAAATAGGCAATGTTGAACAGAATGCACATAAAACATTCGAATAAGGCAACGAAGGAATATTGTCTAAAAATGTTAATGGCGCTAATACAGTAGGTAGAGTGTCGAAATCCTGAGAAGGCGTTAGAAAGAACTTGAATTTACCGATTAAACGAATTGCATATTAGGTTCTTGGAATAAAATTGGGAAACGAGAGATAAATCGATAAAACGTAGGAATTGATTTTTGTACGACATAATTAGAGATAGCATTAGAAACAAGATAATGATGATGCAGATTCATTTCTAGATATTTTGCCAGACACTAAACGAGCTGTAACAGTGCTTTCTATAAAATATGGGCTTGTATACAACTTGGGATCCAAATGTCCGACTAGGTGTCAGAGCGGTGCCAAATGTCATTAACGAGCAACTAATTACAGTTTATTGAATTAAAGAAATAAGATACACTAATTGGAATATCTGCTAATGTGACCGAAATGGCTGTTGACGAAATCTGCGAAGAAAACAATGCATGGGATGCCAAAGATAATGCCTGTTGTTCCCCGAAGTTGTAATTTGGGATGTCTCTTCAAAGTATGGCTAAATATAAGATAGCTCTCCATTCTATGCAAATCAACCATGTTCGTGGTACTATACTTCGAGAACTGAGAAATTTCCTTAACGTCATGTAAACAATAAACCCATGAATGTCTTTACTGAAAATATCCATTTGCTGTCCACTGATTTCTTCCATTAAGAACTTCAAAATGAAAATACACTAGTAGCCAGTACAACATTAGTCAGTAAACCAAACAATCTGGATCGGTATTCTATTTCTGGTGGACGGGGACTAGCCTTGGTGTAGATATTTAGCGATTATTTACTGCTATAAACATATTATTTGTTACAGTATTTCCATATATTTGTACAATTAAATAAATATTTAAAAAAATGACTTGAGATTGAAAATGTCTTGATCTGTCTTACTCACAAAAAATGGTCTCACAGATCTATATGATCTAGCCGGTGTTCGGAAATTATGTCTGTGTCCTTATTCGGAAAGTGTTTAGTCACAAAAACGTTTCTGGGTGCTGTAAATGGCTAAAGCAAGACCAACCAATGTTTCCTTTTATCCATTGGATTGTACCGCGTAAAGGACAAGTAAGCATTCATCCTCCTTTGCACAAATTGTACGAATGCTTACTTGGAGGATGAATGGTAGGACATTTAAGAAATTGACAAGTAAGCATTCATCCTCATTTGTAAAATTTGTTCTTGTCCTTTGATGATGGTATCTTCAATAATGAATAAATTGGAGTAAGGTCACGATGATATGAATATTCCGGTAATACGTTTTATACTTGGAAAAACTGATCAATATCTATTATGTGTCATGGTAGCAATATCTAGGTCAATATTTATTTTAATTGCTTGAAACTGTCCTTCGTATAATTAATTCAAGCTTTCTTCAACACGTAATTTAGTTGACAGGGCTAATATTTCATAGAAATGATACACCCGAGGTCGTGTGTAAATGAAACGTTTCAGTGTACACGAAATAATTTTGTCGTTCGTCCCGTCCGTTCTACACTAGTTAGCGATGAGTTATAGTGAGTGCTCGTAATAATTTTGTATCTCATGTACTAGGTACATACTATGAACTATTAAAATTGGTGTCGTTAAGACCTAAATGTTTACCTTGGTAGTTTTCCGTATGCACTTTAGGATGAAATCCTCCTTTCGTACAAATTGCTTATTGGCATTTCTGAATTTGTTTTGATGAATGTAACATTATCATTAGGTACATCATCACATAGGAACCTCAGAACTACAGGCAGCCTCATCCGTCATTAAAATGAACTCGTCCTTATGATCTCTAAAACAAGATCCAATAAAAAAGTATAACTTACCATTCCGTTCACTATACGTAGACTTGTCCACATAATTCCCGTATCTCGCATTGCTCAGATCATCGAGTAGGGTGTCCAGCTCAGTCAGGTTACCCCGTCCGCTCCTATTGGACCCAGTGGAACCGTATCCCGGCTGTGGAGGGTTGTAGTTCGTCGTGTGGTTACCATAGCTTGACTGGGTTGTGCTGTATTTGACTGGAACCACTTTCTCGTGGAGCGATGATGTGTTTTGATAGGTGGGCTGTGGGCAAAGAAAGTTGCAATTAATTTTAATTTAGAAATTAAAAGAAAGTTAATGATCTTTCAATATGCCCGTGGGCAAGTTTGTATTTGGGATTTTTAGGTGGGCTGGTGGCAATATGTAGGTAGGTACGCTCAAATACCTATAATATGCGCTTATCATTCAAAATCTGTTGGTTGGATTTTTTGCCTGCCTATACCTACTATAAATCATTTCAGTAAACATTTTTTTTTCATGCCGGAAATAGTTGTTTGTCTAGTGAAATATTGATGTACGCCTGAATGAATCTCGTTACTAAAATTATTTATTTTATTTTAGTTCCTGTCCCTGCCCTTCAAAGACAAAATCTAAAAGAAGACTTTGGAAGTACAAGTAGCGACATCTACTCTCGCACGAATACTTCTTGGAAACATTTCAAATTCAGATGACGTACAGTTTGAACGATTTGAATATAGATGGCGCTGTGTACTACTGCTCTAAAAACTTGCTGCTTTGTTATTAATCAGGAATAATATTACCGATTGCTTTATGGAAAAAACATAGAATTATCCGAATTGAGAACCGTCAAGACGATAAACTTAAAATAGGTTTATTTAACAACTGCCGCTGAAAAGACAAGCAGAGAGCATTAATTAATATTAATATAGCAAATTAATCCTTAATATCCTCTTTATTTGCATAATTAAGTAAAGTACCTAGTATGCAGCATATAAAGCTCACACACATTTCTAGGTAAAATCAGTACGATGGTTAGAAGAAATAACTATGGAGGGTATAAAACAGTTACGTCTTATTTAACTGTTTTGTTTAGTTTCTACATTATAATCATGACTCATAGTAGGAGTTTTTAATACTAACTACTAAGGTCATCTGTGTCATAACAACACATCTTAGTGTTCTGTCCACAATATGTACTTTATTCTTCAGATATTGATGAATATAACTTAGAGCTAAATTTAATTTATCTTTATAAAGTCCAATAAAATATAATTAAAAGACTTGAAGATTATTTTGATGACAGAAATACTTATAGAGGATAGAGAAGGTGGTGAAATTAGTTGAAATAATTCGTAAGTTGAAGTTTCAGTGTTAGCTTGAAAATCGGGACATATAAGCATATGCAAAACTTTGCACCCTAAATAGAATAAGCTCAACTAATTATTCGTAGACTGTACATCATAAAGTATACATGCTAAGTATATTTTAATACCACAGGAAAATAGTTTATCAATAATATTCTACATAACAATATAATACGAGGATTGTGCACAATAACTAAGTACAAGTCGTTCTTGACTTTAATGTAGGACGCCGATGTTAGTAGGTCAAACTATGTATTACTAATCGTGCATAATATTATATTCTTACTACTACGCTTGATAACATGGATGCAAATAAGATTGTGTGCAGTTATCAAGAAGGTAATGAATTTTACAGAAATTAATAATTCTAAGTCAAGACGCGCATAAGCAATAGTTTTTTGATTAGAGCATTTGATCGTCATAATATTTTTGATTCTTTTATCCATTAGCGAATAAAACCCAAAAGTAGGAAAATCTTTTCATAAATCAAGAAGACCTTGTGCACTAGGTACTGAAAAACAGCCATTACAACCAATATGGCTTTAAATGAGTGGCTATGTATTGAAGAATGTTACTTGTGAAAGGACGTTAGAGAAGTAAATAAGGCAGATGAAGAAATTATGTACCGAGTAAAATTGAAAAATTGGATAGAAGAATAATATTGAAATCATCTAAAACTTATATCAAACAGCACTAGTAAAACAGTCAAATATGCGATGGTATGTAGTTAAAAATTTAAACAGCAGAGAGTAAATATTAAATTATCCGGTAAAAACCAAGAATAGTCATCGATTTGTCAACAGGCCATTAGTAAAACATTGATGACAAACTTCTACGAATTGACAACATAAATAGAATAGCTAACCAAGAAACATTTAAGTACAATAAACAGCATTTAAATATTTCTTTGTAGTAAAATTAACTTCATTAAATTCCTTTTTTGGAATCGTTAATTAAAAGTAAGGTCAATATTGTTTACAGTTTCTTTTAAACAAAAAAACAACTTTACCCACGCCTTTATTTTGCTTTTCTATTGTGTAAATGGCTAACAATCAACTAGTAACTCAGATATTTGATATGAGATACACGAGTAAATAAATAATCGCACCTTTACATCTGTACCGTTTACAATACTTATTCAAACATCTGTACAGTTTACAATATTTATCAAATACTCTAAGAATATTTACTATACACCATGCATTCAATACAAGTGTTTACCATCAAGAAGCATTCTCAATAGAAACCTCTACAATTATTTAAACTTTATGAAGAAAGAGAACTAATACTGTGAATGAATAACTTTAACAAATGAACTAACACTGAAAGAGCAAAAAGAAAACAATGGCAACTACCCTTGACAAAATACACAAAAAAGATAACAATTTCAGAGGGGTGGTATCCGTCATAAAAGTGGTCAACAACTCAACACTAATAGAGAATTACGAGCACTTCCGATCGGATAGGATTAATATGCTTGTATATTGTAGGATGATCGACTAGCTGGGTAATCTCGTAAACGCGGGCTATTCGGGTCAGTCGGGCATGGACGCCATCGCTAGTAGATTATGCAGTAATGATTGGGAAAGAACTTTCCATTAGGGTTTTGTGTTGCAGGATAAACATTATATGGTTTTAGCATGGCGTAAGAACTTTGTAAAAAAAGCTTCTATTACTTATGGGAAGATTCATAAATCTCTTTCATTTGGATTAAGTTCAGCAGAGATGCGACCGTTTAGGTTGCAAATCGGCAATTATTCTTCTTGTTTAGTAGGTTTGAGAATTCAGAACACAGAAGAAGTGTTTTTAAGACACCCCAAAATGTTCTCATCATTCACTTAACGTACAGCGCAATCATACTAAGCCATTGCACTATGTACTAACCTAATACTCCAGCATGCAGAAAAGTGGGTGCTGAGTAACACACTAAAATATTTCAGAACTAAGCTTGCAACTTACCGAAGCAGGTTTAGTATAATCTGAAGATATATTCCTAGATCCATTTATGGAGCCATAGCCCGTAGACGAGGGTGAATTTAAACTGCCTCCCGGAGAACTCAGGCGTCCAGGGGAGCTTCCTCTGCCTAGAGGAGAGCTGGTCCTTCCAGGTGAAGCTGTTCTGCCCCCTGGAGAACTCCTGCCACCCGGACTGCCTACCCTGGGACCAGGGTTAATGGAGTTCTGAAGGTCGGCGAGCAGCGCATCTGGAATCAAGGGAAATTGGAATATGAGTACAAAGAGTAAATAAATGGAGAAAATGCTGGAATAGAATTTGCAGATGCCGAATGGCTTATTATGGACACAAAGAGCTATTGATGTACCTACTTATGCGTAAGCCGATTGTAATTTTAAGAATCGTGTTATAGTTTCTTTACAATATTACGAATATTATAATGGTAGAACATTCTTCTACCTATGATCTCGAATATTTTAGGGAATTGAATTGCACCAAAACGATTATTATTAAATAAAAATGAATGAATAATACCTTCTGTTTATTATACAATCAATTAAAATAAATAAAGCGAGCCGCATTTGTCAAATGACATCATGTTTGCTGGAGCTGAACAGGGTCTTTCTAATTGAGCGGAATTAATATTATGGCACTAAACGATGCACTGCTATATTTCTGACTTTAGGAACATAGTGTTTGACCTAACTTTGTTATACATATTTATAAAGACTTCACGATTATCATGCCAGCTCAGAATTTTGCATAAGCGCCATGGATTCCTGACTCCATTTCTGTATCAAGGTTGATCCATGCCAGCTACTACTTTTGAATAGTTTTCCTTATATCGAGCCGTGATTGTACGTTATTATTGGATAGTATTTTCCTGATTAAAATGTATAATAAAACTGATAATGAATAAGAGGCAGGTCACAGTAGTTGTATAAGTTTGCCCTCTCATTAGTCATCCAAAACACAATGTATATCATACATAACAAATATAGTCACATAAATAGGCATGCTGTGTTCATTTATTAACATAATGTATTCCATTATTTTATGTGGTTTCCTTAACGTCTGGTAATTTATCAGGCTTCAAGAAAAAACGAAATAGTTAATATTATATTGATTTCTGACACTTACGCGAATATTAGACATTTAAATAAAACTACTTTTACTGATTTTATCGCGGTTATATTAATATTATAGTTATATAGTTAATATTATGTGCATTTTTTTTTCGAAATAAGAATATAAATCACATTGAAATAATAAGAAATACCGCAAGAAAAAAACAAAACAACAGAACATCCATTATTTTCTAACTTTGCATAATTAAAAATTGCAACATTTCGCCGCGCAAGCGCACCCGACTGATACAGTACGCCAAGACTTGTTCGTCAGGAACTAGTTTGCTTTTCGGAGTTCAACGCCTCCTTAAGCCTTATAAATATGTAGCCTTATTATAAGAATGGTCTCCATCAAAAACCTGCTAACTACTGAATGGCGTAACTCCTTATCGGTCAAGTTGCGTAAATTGCCTACCACCCACCATAGATAAGGTATATTTCACAAGGCATTGCCACAAGGAGGTGCTTTGATACATAATTATGGGTGACCTGATAAAAATATAATTTCTTTAAAAGACCTCTTGTTATGTTATAGTTACTAATGAGTTACTTCATCACGTCAATAACAAATGAGTCAGTTAGTTAATAAGAATATTAAATGAATAGACACAAATAGGCCTTATTGCAAGTAAAAACAAATAAATTATACCCAATCCACCAACAGCTTCATACACTTCTTCGTATTGTATATTTTTAGGCGGCGACGTCTTATTTGTTTTCAATATTTTCCCATAAATATCATCGTTCACTCTATAATGCGAATGAGACATTTTTCCTTATTTTATAAATTAAACTTTTGATATCACTTCAAACGGTTCACAAGAAACTGGCCGCGGCGAATTCGCAAGAAACGCCATAAAAAGTCCAAAAAAGTTTTTGCCTCAAGGGCGGAGGAAGGGATTCTAAATTTAAATATATCTCCTTTGCCCTCGTGCGACCAAGGAGGCGCGGGCGACTCTTTTGTGAACTAATGCAGTACTGATTCACCTCGGCAAGCGCAGACCGCAAAAATCGCTCACAACCTCTAGCATATTGTTCACATAAATATTTGTGATACTTTAATCGTCCGTTTGTAGAAGCGCTCGAGAGAGATGAGATCACGAATTAGTATTTCGGTCGTGTTAGATGTGTATGTCAGGACAGTGTAAACTTGGCTAGGTTGAAAGTAAAACAGATGTTTAGAAGTTCTAAAAACTAAGTTGGAATAAAGCGCTGAAAGTGCTCTATGGCGCGGTTCATCAATGAACTCGCTGACGCCGCTGTGATAATACGGAGTTGAGGCGTCATAGGATGACGCGCTCTCGGTGGAATTTGTCTGCTAGCCCTCTCTGGCAAGTCGTGAAGTTCGGTTACTCGGAGGGAAAGGAGACAGCGATTAGTAAGCACTTTTGGAATTTCGTGGAAGCACTGAACTTTGGCTTTAGGTCAGTCACAGATTAGAGGCATGTACTACAGCAGTACCGAGTATCTACAAAAGGATTAGCGAGCAACTACATAAAGAAAAAAAAACTTTTGTATATTGAAACTAAACCATTAATTATTTTTATCCTTTGTAATGAAAAAATCAAAGATGCTTTAAACTATTACGATTTAACAATAACAACAGAAGCCATTTTGTTCAGGAAAATCCGTTTTCCTTATTTCGCACACAATTTTATGCGACCTAGTTTCTCCAGTGTTATTTTGTCCAATAATTAACATTTTAAATGATATTATTATATTGCGATAGCTAATTGCTAGTGAGTGAATAATATCACAATTTAATGAAAAAAAATGTGGGACCTTGCTTTTATAAAATATAATTTCTCTTCTCAAAATGAAGAAAGCGCCTTTTAAGGTAAGTGTTACTTATTGATCGTATCTTAAATAACGCTGGACAATCGGAACATATAAAAAATCAACAGCATAAAACGAACTAAGTTTGTTTTAAAATTAAGTGCGAAATTACCAACATTGCAAAACGCCTAACCACATTTTAAAAGCAACGAGCGTCAGTGTGAATTAAAATCACTGCTATCATTTTCTTCGAAGGCGCGGCTGTGCGCGCGCGCATCGTAGTATTAATCAGTCTTTGAGTAGGCACATACAGAAATAATCAATCTTAATATACCATATAGTAAATAAATGCAAGCAAACATAATAATAATATAAAATATAAACAGAAAACAATGAGGATTGATGTTCCATTTTCCTAGGAAAACTGGAGACACGTAAAGCTTTTGTGTTGGCGGTGTCAATTGTTATCGCTAGATGGCGTTAGAGGTTAAAGCACGTTAAAGTTTCTAAAAAGTTCATCAAGTCAGGACTGTTTGATATCAATTCTGATTCATGGATTTAGTAAAGAACTATTACGGAATCTAATTTTAACTACCTTTAGGAACCGTAGCGTTACGAAAATCGGCAGCTGTATATAATTCTGACGACAATACAAGAATACGTTAGTGTCGAACTGATCTGTTGATGGAGCCGGAAGATGGACATGTTAGCAAAAATACATTTTAAAAAGTGTGTTTTAGTAGGTTTTTAAAACGATTCAATATTTTAAAACTAGAACATTGTTATACTAATCAGCACTATTTGCTCTATGAAACAAATTACTAAACATTAATATCAGATCTTCACCGGAGCATATCGAATCAAATTGCAGGAAATATGGTACTTCCTAACTAAAAAGCGCTAATTAAGATGCGTAAAGATTAAATTGATGGCCTAATTAGTCACGCAAGCCATTTAACTATTTCATCGTCAGTTAAGCTTGTGTTTCCATTCTTAACATAATCAAGTATATGTATATCGTTCATATAGAAATTGCAAGGGACAGGGTTTCATTTTACGTTGAGGTCTTTTTAGGTTCAAAAGCCTGCGCCTAGAAAAGTTATATTGCAGCCGGAGTGCGAAGAAGTTTACAACCCTTCCTAACAAGAACCTGATTGTATTTTGCGAATAGTCCCGTATTCCTAGAAGGTATAAAAGTCCTGTAGGACTTAGGAAGCCTGGATTGTCATCATAACTTGGAGATGAAAAGCAGAAAGCTTCGTCATCCAGGTCTTTCAAATGATTCCCTAAATCCCTTTACTGCTATTTGTTTAAAGGTTGAATCTGGTAACAGTTTCGTACGTAGGTATGCCAAGTAGTTTTCCTCTAAGTCTTTGTGATGAGACGGTAAAAGCTGCAGTGCCAAATCTACGGTTAATTAGTAGACTGAAAACATTTTGAAGCATGTATTTTGTTTTGAAATACCAGCTGATTTGTGGAAATTCCCACATTATAACGACCGTAGCCAATGCAAATGCAACATGAATATGAGAGTACTTACTAGGTCGATGTTTTTCAAAAAAGTACAATCCGAGCGTTTTCTTACCCTAGGTACTGAGTCAATATAGAGGCGAATGAAACCTTTCATCAATGAATAACTCCTAAAAAGGACATAGCGAAAAATTATATTTAATTACAGTTTGCCTGTATTAAAATCACGCAACCAGATAAAATCAACATCATATCTAGACGCAAAGCTATTAATAACAGTGCACTAAGATAGTCCAAGGCATAAACAATGCGATACAGTGTAGGTAAAACATTTTGCGGTCCAGACCCCGTCTGACCACAGCCACAAGGTTATCTAACGAGACCCGACACCTCCCAGTGGTCAACTGATACTGAATACTTTCAATTGTTCTCCAGTACCAGAATTACTCCAAATCAGAAACTAGGTCCGGTTTTTGCGGTCATTGTGAGTGCACAAAAAAATATTTTATTACCTACGTTAGCGCACGAGATATTTTTAATGCTTGCTTGTAACGTTTATTCTAGATTATGAATTTCGCATAGAAAATTGTTATTCTCGTACAAGTCTAAACACATACAAAAGAAATCGTTGCTTAGTAGGCACTACTGACAGAACTGGAGCCAAAATCCATACATATCATGTTATGAATAAAAGATTATATGATGTTTACAAAGGAAAATATTTTCGCTATTTGACTAACAAAGAATACGAATAGAGTGACATGATAAAATCGAACATCTTCACAAAACCAATAGACGCGATTACGCAAGTTTTGTTTACGCAGCGGTCCCGAAGAACGCTCCACTAACACGCAACCGATATAGCGCAAGGCCGTACAATAAAAGCGACCTGACTCACTCATGAATTAGTCCCAAACACCTCATATATTTCACTCACCGAGATAAGCACTGAAATCAGTAAAATATTTCCTCCAGTCTGTCGACTTCAGTTCAGGAGGACTTGCCGGTCTTCGCTCAACACTGTACTTCCGTTCCAAAATCGGGGAGAAAGACACAGACTTTGGGGATGCAGAGCGCGTGCGCACGGATGCCATCCCTCTGCTTGGTATATAAGGCGAGATGGGTCAAATTGGCGACAGTCGTGGCTGGACCGCGGCTGAGAGTAGACTGGTTATTTTCGGTGTGATGCAGGGTTATCTACGGCGCGAGCGACGCCGGGTGATAGCGCGGTCACACTGTGAGCTGGCGACAGAGTTGCGCGACGCGCTATTCCCGTCAGGTGGTCATTTCCGCCGTTACGCGTTTCACAACTAATCGCGAACCGACTTCATTAACCTCTTTGTAAAAAGCGTGAAAAAATATATTGAATGTGCGTAGGGTTACGTCTGAGCCAGAACATTATGTAAGTGACAGGTTTGCGTGTGGCGGCCATGTGGGCGGGCGGCGCCCTACAACTGTATCTACGTGAAGCTCACGTGTCCGCCGCGAGTAAACAGTATTAACCTGTTTTCTCACAGTAAATAATAAAATTGGCTGATCGCTCTGAGTTTATTTTTGATGCTGTCAAAACACAATGATTGGACGGATACACAGGGGCTCATTGAAGGCAATTATGCTATTATACAGCAGATTACATATAATGACGTATAGACATTACACGCACGCGTATAAGTAGGGCAAACATTACTAACGTTTACGTTTGTTGTTTCGTAAACAATGGTGTGGACTGTGGTAATATTTGAAATAGAAGCTTTGTTGAAAAGAACTGCTACAAATGGAAACATTGACGAAGTTAAAATACAAGAACGGGGATTTATGTATTTTTCACATGCCAGCAGAAAGTAAAAAGTAATAGAGCTGGAACTACTTTTTAACATTTCATTTTTCTCAACCATGTCATGGAAACATTACCAACAGTGAATGCGACTTCGCATAAAAATAATGACGAGAGAAAGCCAATAGAGGAAGTAATGTATCATGCAACTGATTGGGAATAATAATTCTATCAAGCCATTAAACATTCAAATTGATTTAGATAATTAAAATTCCATGAGACTGAAGACGAGTATATTAGAGAAGTAGTTACAGTAGACATATCGATGTTGAATCCGTATGACATAAATTAGGAATAGCTGATCAAATAAGAACTTTAGGGCTTCACAGCAAATAAGTCTAAAACGGCTGATAGAATCAATCAATAGTTTCAAGAGATGGCTGGATTGATTCTGGACTTTTTCAGCACGGAGGTTTTTATAAGCTATAAGACCTCTTTAAAGGAATTACTACAAAACATATCGATACTTTATTCATTGTCTCACAGTGTGGGTGACGCCCATCCGTAGGTGGAGCCAAAGTAGAAGTATTGAAGGTCGCCATACCTTTGTCTTATATCAGTGTATCAGATACAAATATTGTACAACTTGTTATTGTATCATTTGGAGCAACTACTCAAATGTTATCAACCCTAGATCGTATTTTGTTTAAATAAGGAGAAGCATTTTCTTCTTTACTCTTTCGAGCATTATAAGTTAGATGGTTAGTTCCATGTGAGACATCTTCTCAATATTAAGAGGAGTCAATTTTATAATGATAAATAAGTTAATCTCACTTACTTAAGGACCAATGTATAAATTACTAGTACCCATGGCCATAAGCATCTCATAGACATTAAATGGATGGAATTCAGCACAATTACTTAACTATGGTGGTCGTGGGCGATGGCTAAGTCCAGCTACTAACTAAAGTCGTTATAATACCTTTAAATCCCACACGTTATTACTTCGCGTAACTCAACATCAATGGAAATCTGCTAATGATGTAAGATATTTTATAGTATTTAGTGATTACTGTTGGATCTTCTTTAAAGCCACACCTACTTGTATTTTTGAATGGCTTAATTTAGTGGAATTAACTTGGGTGATCATTTTACTACAAGTTCACAAAAAGTTATGTTCAAAGTATTTGTTTGGTATAATTAATCTGTCAAATAACAATTAATTCGATATCAACATCGTCTATCTAAGCTAGAATAACATTTATTCTTTGTGGATGACAGACCTAACATTTACGAAAGATCTGCTTCAACCTGGAATTAGCAACGACACGCTCTAAAATCGGGCTGAAAGTGTATTTCATCTCGTGACGAGGCCTCGTCTATGAGTCAAGTTCTGCAATTACTACCAATTACCGGAATGCGCTTATTGGATGGTAATTGTATTTGGCAATCATATTACTCACGTCTGCAGAGGGCAAAGTGGTATTTTATGAGATGAGCTAACTAGCTATGCTGCCAATAATTTTGAATTGTGTCGGACAGAAATAGAACAGTTCTAAAATTACGTTAGGAAACTTATTACTATGCAAGATGAAGTTTAACTATCCAATAGAACATTCCTATCATTTCCTTTGCTATTTTCGTTGCGGCATAGAAAATATTTAGCTTGCAAAGAAGTAGGCAGACTTTATTTGCAATGTTTAGAAAAAATTGTTCTGAATCTACTGAGCCGTCTACCCACGGCCACTCACATACTAATCCATTTATCAAATCTGGGGGAAGTGATTCTATTCCATTAAATCTAATTGATACCAAAACCTAATAAGTTATGATAACAATGCCGACAGCACAGCAAACAGAGGTGTCAATAGAGACTAGATAAGATTGAATGTTGACGAAAATAGATCAGAAATAAACTAGGCGTATAAAAAGCAGGACATTGTGTAATTGGCCATGGACCATTACTTAGAGAAGTAGGTAGGTAAATAGGCTCCAGTAAAAACGATAATTTGAACATTAAGTTTTCATTGAAATTGAACTAACCAAAAACATTGTCGCTTTGATTGATTTAGCAAAGATTGAAGAAACCAAAGTCTTTATATTCTGAATCTTTAAGAGCGATGGTAGGAACAAAGGAAAATTCGCATGGCTAGAAGGTGTTTTTAAGAAAAAACATTAAAAACAAAACTGCAAATACCTACAAGTTTAAGTGCAAATAATAAATTGTACAGCCAT